>NC_054567.1:8431-60236 GCF_017654505.1 Polyodon spathula | reverse complement strand
TTCAACTGAGAGACAGGTGTGATTGGATACAAACTGAGAGGCTATGGCTGCTGTGATTGGATACATACTGAGAGGCTATGGCTGCTGTGATTGGATACGTACCGAGAGGCTGTGGCTGCTGTGATTGGGCGCACGGTTTTTAAGCAGGGAGGGGGAAGGTGAGAGACGGCATTTAACACTTTCACATCAGAGAGTACTATATTGGATTGTTTGGTGATACTGTATTATTTATTCTCTTTTATATTAGTTTTGTATACTTAAGACAATAAACATGAATACAATAAAAAATAACTAATTCTGTTTCCACAGTGTAATATGGAAACTGAACTATGTCAGGGAAAATGGTTCCATCTGTGATGATCGCTTCTGCTGAACTAGCCTCCTGTAAACTGCTCTTGTCAACAGTAAACAGCACACATGTTGCCCCTGTTGTCCTTGCTTGTATGAGTTTGTTTACTGTCCCACATTCAACACAACTGTTTCCTGCTGAACACCACGCAGTTTAAACGGCAGCACCGCTACTAGTCTTTTTTTTTCAAAACTGACAATCAGCAATTAGGAGCTGGTAGAGACAGAAACACATTAACTACTTTAGCATATATTGGTAAACTGTAAACTCGTTGACCATGTGTGACGGAAATACAATGAGTTCTGGTTGTATATCTCCCTCCCAATCTGTGAGGGCGCTAAATAGCGAAAGGGGATGTCTTTGGACAGGCTGGCCTGACAGTTCATTTCCAGAGTCGGGAAGTCGGTCAGGCTGGAAGGAAGCGAGACTCTGTTGCAGGAACGTATTGACCTGGAAGGTAAACGAGGTAGCAGCTGCAAGCAATAAAAGCAGCTGCAATTGTTTACCAAGCGGTCATGCGGGATAGCATAAAAGGGGCCAGAGAAACGCTAATCTTTTCCTTCGCTTGGTTTGAGATACAAGGAACTGGAAGGACCGGGATATTGTCCCTGAATAAAATAAAGAGAAAGAGTTTGTGAGTGTTTTCTTTGTTTTTCTGTGTTTAGTAACTGTCTGTGTTTTTGTGATCACTAGACAGCTAAGCACGTATCTGGAGCTGTCACCTGGGGCCAGCACCAAACCGGATCATCACTGCACTTTCACTCACTGTCTTTAATTATTATCCCCCACCGTGAGCACTACAGCACGCACCCGGACTGGTGACCCTGTTTTGTATTATTGTGGGACGGATAGAACCGTATTATTATTTTGGTTGTGCAGAACCTTTTTTGTAAATGCCCTCCATGTATTTACGCAGAGGTGTGTATTGCAGTAGATTTATTGTTTTGGTTGCCAGACCGGGATTACAAAATAAAGTATTCTGAACTGGATTACAATGGCCTGCCTGTAGTTATTTCTACACTGCATCACCCCTTCACCTGTACATCATCAGCAGCCACTTTGCCACACTCTTCTATGCATGGAAACGGAAAAGTGTCCATGTGTGTTACAGCATTTACTCTCTGGTAATCCTCACAAAACCGCCTGTTGTGTGAAATTTAATTACTTTAAATTTAAAAGGAAGTTGATGTGGAAGTAAATAAGACAATTACTTCACAGTAATTTTAAAAGGTCCTTTATTATTTCACACACACACACACACGCAGTTACATACACAGATGCTATACTGCAAATAACGATATCCCTAACGGGACACAACCCAACAAGGTTACATACAAAGATTATATTAATCACAGATCAATACAATCCATGAGACGCAACTGAACTAATTCTTACCCTTCCAAGCGCATCGGGAGAGCCCTTCGACCCTGGTAAGAAAAGTAGCTGTCTCCAAGAAATTACCGAGCAGGACTGCACGCTAATCCTCACGGCTGACTCTCATCAGAGCACAGGAGAACCCCGTCCTTTATAACTTACCAAGTTAGGCTTTAGCATGCGAGAGAGTAATTGGCCAGATCACTCCCTCGAGGCTCGGCCCTCTGAATAAACTATTCCTTTCCCTAGAACATTCTAACCAAAACAAGTTATATAAACGTGACAAAAACAAGTTATATAAGATATGGGGTTATTATAGGGCAAGGGCAAAGATGAACTCGAACGCATTTCTAGAACTTTCTAAAACACACTTTTTTTTTTATTACACCGCCACAAGCTATCTTTCTTTTTCACAAGCGCAATTGGCACTGCCCAAGGGTTACAGCTCTCCTTAATTACCCCAGAACCCAAAATACCCTGCAACAAAGACTTAACCTCTTTCTGCAACATTGGGGGTATAGCTCTATATCTTTCTCTTATAGGAGCAGCATCACCAGTGTGAATTTGGTGCTGTATAACATCGGTTCGCCCATAGTCCTCCTCATGGGAAGCAAACACATGCTGCCACTTGAAGAAAAGTGCATCTAACCTCTGTTTTCTTACAGTCAGGTCTTCTCGGGTACTGAGATCCCTGGGTTTCAATAGCGATGTCTTCTCTGGGGCCAGCTGACACAGGCTCACTTCCACGACTCCAGGTTCTCGAGTCACCAACTGGACTCCCTCTGCCTCTTCAATATCAGCACCTTCAACAAGAAACACATTAGCAAGTCTTTGGTGTTTCTGTACCTGAATCGGGTAGCTCTTAGTATTCTGAACCCGTACAGGAATCTGCCCTTTTTCTGCCATTGCTACTGTCCAGGCAATCTCAAAATCAGCTTCTTCACTCACTGGCTCAACCATACAGCAGTATGGCTTCCCAACAATGCCTGAGGGAACACTCCCCCAAATAATCAATTCCGTACAAGCAGAGACTTCGATGGTTTGGTAATATGCCGGCCGTACCACCCCAACCTTACCATCTTCCCCAGCAAATTTTTGTATCCGTTGACAGGTAGCCAGTATCTGCACCCATGCTTTATACAACTTGCTATCCACCTGGGAAAAGAACTTGGTACGGTCATGTCACAAAGATGGCCGAGTAGTGATGTCAGAACCAGGAAATGAATACACAGAGACAGGACAGATGAGGTGAAATGATGAAGATGCTTGCTTGCGCCGGTTTATTGTAAATAAAAGGTTTAAACAAACAGAAGACAGGACACGGCACTTTACGCCAAAATAAATAGACAAACAAAAATGGACTAATAATTAACAAACGGTGAGCAGATCGACACACTAACAAACACAGTGAGTTTAAATAAACAAGTATCAATAGCAATAGCAATTGATATTAAACTCCTACTTGGTTTTTCCTCCTCTCTCTCCCATTCCCTACTCACTGAACACCCAACAACCCTGAGTGAGTAAAATGTGCATCTATATATATATACTGTTGTGCTGGGATTCAATTACCAATTAATTATTCACTTGAATCCCAGCACGTGAATTAATTATGTGCAACCTCATGCTCACATATTAACTACTTTAAACACACGTTAAGTGATGTACAATCCCGTGCCTAAATACAAATATACATTTTAAACACTCGTGTTAGTCCCGTTTATATCCCATGTACCAATGCCTATAGACCAACATTTAACAAACCACACGCAACACATACAGCAAATACACACAGGGGCGGGCACTTTGTCACATACACCCCCCCCCCCCCCCCCCCCCCCCGTGCAAAGCACACATGGCCTCATTGGCCACCTCCCCCCTTAAAAGCCCAAAAGTCCAGCACAAAGTCCTGGGCCAGGACCAGAGGCTTCAAGGGGCCCACAGGTTGTAAGGCTGTCAGCAGCAATCCTGACAGTGGGGTGGCATACTCCTACCACTCTTCTGCTGCTGGTGGCAATGCCGGCAGCTTCCCACCTGACAGCGGAAATGCCATCAGCAGAGACATTAATAGTCCCCAGTCTGCCTCCTCCAGCCGGGGTGGTCCTGGCAGCGGAAAGGCTGCTTGGGGGGTGGTCTCCTGACCTTCCCCCTTCTTCATAGCCGGCAGCTCCCCTTGGTGGGGCTCTGACCACAGTACTTCCAGCAGCAAAAGTGCTGCAGTGGGAGCAGGTCTCCTGACCTCCCCCATGATCTCCGGCAGCAAAACTGCTGCTGGGGTTGGTGGTCTCCAGTCCTCCTCCCCCTTCTTCATGGCCGGCAGTTCGACCACTACAGGGACCCAGCAGGCATTCACCCTCTGCTGGTGGACATGGCAGAGGCAGAGGCAGCTCCTGCTGCTCTGCTCATGCCGATGGATGTGGCGGAGGCGTGTAGTCTCCTGGCGACAGAGGTGGGAGCAGTGTGTGGTGCTGCTCTCCCTCTCTTGCAGGGGACTGGTGCGGCTCTCCCTCTGCCTCGGATGGGGAAAACAGCAGGCATTCTTCCTCTGTTGGTTGTGATAAGAACATAAGAACATAAGAAAGTTTACAAACGAGCGGAGGCCATTCGGCCCATCTTGCTCGTTTGGTTGTTAGTAGCTTATTGATCCCAAAATCTCATCAAGCAGCTTCTTGAAGGATCCCAGGGTGTCAGCTTCAACAACATTACTGGGGAGTTGATTCCAGACCCTCACAATTCTCTGTGTAAAAAAGTGTCTCCTATTTTCTGTTCTGAATGCCCCTTTTTCTAAACTCCATTTGTGACCCCTGGTCCTTGTTTCTTTTTTCAGGCTGAAAAAGTCCCTTGCGTCGACACTGTCAATACCTTTTAGAATTTTGAATGCTTGAATTAGGTCGCCACGTAGTCTTCTTTGTTCAAGACTGAACAGATTCAATTCTTTTAGCCTGTCTGCATATGACATGCCTTTTAAGCCCGGAATAATTCTGGTCGCTCTTCTTTGCACTCTTTCTAGAGCAGCAATATCTTTTTTATAGCGAGGTGACCAGAACTGCACACAATATTCAAGATGATGGGGAAACCAGCAGGCATTCTTCCTCTGCTGGTGGTGATGGTGGAGGCAGAGGCAGCTCCAGCTCCAATCCTCGTGATGGTGGGGGAAGTAATACCAGCAGGCATTCACCCTCTGCTGGTGGAAGTGTGGACAGCAGGCATTCACCCTCTGCTGGTGGGTGGGGACAGAAGGCATTCTTGCTGTGCTGGTGAAGATGGGAACAGCTGCCTCTCAGGCCTTGGATTCCCACGGTCCCCCCGTCTGGGCGCCGGACGCTCGCGGTCCCCCCGTCTGGGCGCCGGACGCTCGCGGTCCCCCCATCTGGGCCAGGACGCTCGCGGTCCCCCCGTCTGGGCGCTAGTTTCTCCTCTTCATACTGCGTAGGGCATATGGCTAACGTGTGCCCATAAGCCCCACAGCCCGGGCATAACTCTGCCACGAGGTTCTTTAAAAAAACCCTCCCAGCCATCATCACCGACCTCCACCTGCTGTTGCTGCGGTTGCCGTTGTACAGGGCAGCGGGCCATGTAATGCTCACCTCCGCAGATGGGGTATGGTTGGGGTAGCTGTCCAAGGCGGTACCAGGGGCAGTTGGTCCTAGAATGCCCCGGCTCAGCACAACAGTAACACCCGGGCTGCTGTTCTTCCGGCTGGTGCTGCCTTCTGCCGTTCTTTACCATCTTTGTCCTTTTTTTTCCCCCCACACAAAAACACTTCTCCTGGTCTGACGCTTGGAGGCGTTGTTATCCCACGCAGGACACCACGTGTCACAAAGATGGCTGAGTAGTGACGTCGGAACCAGGAAATGAATACACAGAGACAGGCCAGATGAGGTGAAATGATGAAGAAGCTTGCTTGCGCCGGTTTATTGAAAATAAAAGGTTTAAACAAACAGAAGAGAGGACACGGCACTTTACGCCAAAATAAACAGACAAACAAAAATGGACTAACACTTAACAATCGGTGAGCAGATCAACACACTAACAAAAACAATGAGTTTAAACAAACAAGTATCATCACAGCGGGCACTTTTTCACAGGTCATGGTTAAATAACTCTTCCCAACAAGCAGAAATAACATTCATTCCTAACAGAGAAAGGCCTGGTTGTAAGCAATGGTCTTTAACCACAATCACCCATTTTTGTAAAATAGCAACCCCACACAAGGAACCTGCTAGCCATTAGCTGCGCGTAACAAAAGCCAAGCAAGTTCCGTGTTAATCTCATTCCCATTTGTTCCAAATTGTCTTCTGTATTCACTTTCTGCCATCATAGTGACCTGTGATCCTGTGTCCAAAATAAACTTACATTTGACCCCATTTACTAAAAGTTCCAGATCTCTCCCTATTGAGCGCAGATAGCCCATCCCCATAACCATCATAATATCTTGTAAATTCATCCTCTTGTACTCTATTACTCACCACGGGACGTCGATCCTGGAACTGCAGTTCCGCACGTATCTTTCTAGTTCAAAGGGATAATTGTTCCTTCATTTCCCCGAGTCAGCTCCTCCTTCAACGTGGCCCTCCAATCAGGATTATTCTGTGAAGTGGTGGGTAAATTAGAACCCTCACCTACTCCATAGCAAAGGGGTTCTTCAGGTTCCTTCGGATTCTCTTCTTCTAGTAAAAGGTCTTCTTGCCATATTGCATTAAAAATCAAAGTATCATCTCGCCTTATCCGAGTGCTGTACACCAAGTCATCGACCTGGAAAGGCAGCGATGTGGCAGCCGTGGATTGGAGTGGTTGCAATTGTTAACCAAGGGGGCGTGACTGACGGTACATAAGGGGATGGAGCAAGGTGATCTCTTCCTTTTGTTATGGTTAATGCTGAACCGGAAGGAGAACCGTATTGTAAAATGAAATGTTTTTTCAGTGTTTCAGTAAATTATTTTGCTCAAATTGTGAAGTGTAAAATATAAAAGATAGAAGCAGAAGACAAAAACATCTGCATTGGTCTTTGTATAAAGCAATTTAAACTAATTGCAAATTGGAAAATGACAAACAATCAAAGAGCAAATTGGAGAAAAATAGAAAGCAGCATAGTTCTTTGTGTAAATCGATTGAAACAAATTGCAAAGTGGAAAATGACACATCAGTCCTTGTGCCAAGCTATTTACACATTGCTAAATGAACAGAAAAACAACAAAACATAAAAGCAAAGAGAGTTTCTTCAGTCTTTGTGTAGTACTCTTAATATTAGGAGACGCCTTACCTTTGTTAATATGCGTTGACAGTCCTGTGGACATTTTGAAAACGCTGCTGCGTCGATCGACAGGGTCCTACCTGTAAACTCTTTATTCTTTACAATGAAATACCATTCACATGTTTTGTAATGTGTACTCACAATTGCAAGAACAGTATAGCCTGTATAGCCTACTATATAGCATATTGCACAGTATATAGCCTACTGTATAACATATTGCAGCTAGCCAAAGAATAATGTTGTAGCGAAAAGTGTAAAGGTACTAGCAATTTTTTTTTTTCTGGGCTGCACAGCCTGTAGCCAATACTGTATGTGCTGTTTGTTTTTAATGTATAGTATAACCCCCCTTTTTTTAATTTTGTGTAATGTTTACAGAATTTTGGTTGTAGTAGCCAATAAAATGACTTCAGAAACATTCAGTGTAGAAGTAAAAGCAGCGCTGGTATTTTAGACTCTTTGCCAGCCGACAAATGCAATGGTATAGGCTTCAATAACAAGACATTAGCTGTACCCAAATTGTGAAGACAAAAAAGTGCACTGCATGCAGGTGTGTGATTTTGGACAATGCTTCGTTGATACCAGGTTGTGCTGTTGTGATTGTAAACCCCATTTCCTTTATGTATTTATGTTACCATGTTTCAGTTCTGTCAGTGACACAGTTGTGTCCATTTTTCTGTTAGCCATCACCTCTGCTAAGCGGTCAGTGAACTGCAGGCTCTGCCTGTGCACAGTTCCTGTATGCGTGTTTGGGATAATGGAAACAGGGTATCATTTTGCACGAACCCTGCTTTCCTCTGTAAGGTGATTATTTCCACTTGAACCAGTCAGTGGAACTAGTGGCTTTCCATCAACCTCCCTTTGCAGACACTAGTTGTCTGTAGCGAGACGTCCCTCATACTCCCTCGCCACGGCTTTGGTATACTTTCCCAAAAGTATTGGTTGGTGGTTGTCTTAAAAAGGGATGATAGTTTACGGATGTAACCCTGGTTCCCTGAAAGAGAAGATGGTTGGATGAAAGAGGATTTGAACTCCAAAGTTGCCTTTCCAGTGGCGGTAATAGCAGGTGCAGCAGCTGCAGCTGCGTTCGGCCCGTGCAATCAGGGGGCCCTGGAGGGGTTCGAAAGTTTTTATTTATTTATTTATTTATTTATTTATTTATTAACAATGATAATATCCTTAGCGTTTATATTTGCAAATGTTACACATTTGTATCACTGTAGCTGCCAGTGTGCGGTGCCAGTAATTCAGATTGTATCCTCCCTCATTTCAACAGATATCGCGATTGTTTTAATTATCCTAACTTTTTTCCCCCGGAGGCAGGTACGAGGCACATCTTCATGGAAGGTTTTGGGGTACTATTCAGCACAAACATTTGCAGTTATATTGTGTGTGTACAATACATCCTGTAGTTTTGACAGAAGCTGCTGAGTGCTGCTGAGTGTACCAGAATAAACTACAGCAAATCAACATACCTATATGTCTGATTTAAAAATTATAAAAAAAAAAAAAAAAAAAAAAAAACGTTTCCTATGTGAGACAATTTCTGCAGATGTCTGCAGAATTGTGAATTCTGTAATCGCAGAATTGGGGAACCCTGGTAGGGTTAGTGATTAAACCTGTTTGTTTATAATTCTAAAATAGTGTAGTGTTGGATGTAAAGATGAACGCAAAATACAATAAAATAAAGGTGAGTAGAAAAGGTTTTTGTTACGTACTGTTTCACACATGCTAACATTCTGACAATTAAATACAATTCAATATTGAACACTTGATTTGGTGTGTTTGATGTTTATAAATAAGGGTTAAATTAACATTTGGGGAGGGGGGCCACAATAAGGTCCTGCACCCGGGCCCATCTTCCTCTTCCTCCGCCACTGAGCCTATCAGCAGCTTTGATATAAAATGCTCAGTGATTACCTGACTTGTGGCAGGCATATCTCAAAAGTATTGACCCCTGTCGAGAGCAAGAGGAGGAGGGTGAGCCATGCCAGGACACCTGATGCGTGCGATTGGAGAGGTAGCAGGAGAACCAGGCAACAGCAGTGCTGAAGAGTCCCAGGTCAGCGAGGGAGAACAGGAAAATAAAGTGGTCAGCTTCGTCAAAGGCAGCAGTGAGGTTCAGGAGAATTAGGACACAGGAGAGAGAGCCGACACAGGCAGAGAGTAGAGAGTTCATGACAGAGAGAAGAGCAGTTTCAGTGGAGTGTGCCGGGCAAAAACAAGATTGGAGGGGGTCGAGCAGAGAATGTTTGGACAGGAAAGCGGAGAGCTGGCGGAGTACCGCTCGCTCTAGGGTTTTAGAGAGGATCGGGAGGAGGGAGACAGGACAGTAGTTCTGGAGGGTTGAGGGATCCAAGGAGTGTTTTTTGGGATGGGGTGATGCAAGCCTGTCTGAGAGAGAGAGAGAAACAGAAAGTAGAAAGAATACAATTGCTACTCGTGCTGGAAGGACTAGCATGGTATTTGTGTTTTGTGAATATTTTAATAGTTACTTACAGGGTTTTCATTTATTTTTAAGGTATGTGGCACTTACAATGTAGTAGGGGGTACCCATCTCATCATGGCATGTAGGGCTTAAAATGGTGCATTCTGGAGCAGTTGCGGATGGTTTAAGCATGTGCTAGACTAGTGGTGGTCTGCTTGTAGTGTCTGACAAAGAACTCCATCAGATCAATGAAGGAGTTTTATTTCAGCCTGCTCACAGCAAGGCAAGAGCAACAAGAAGAAAATTGATGTTGTTGTACAGTAGCAGTTGCTGAGGAAACTCAAGATAATCCAAGGACAAGGGGAAACTTTATAGGTCGTGTAATATTAAGCAAAGAATAAAAAATCATTTATTTCAGGACGTTGCTCTGTAACCCTTCAGCTGTGTAAGAAGAAAAGGAACCGTTCTGAAATAAATATTTTTAATCATTTAAACCTTTTATGTACGTACAAAATACATTTTTTTAGATGTACAAAAGAGGGTTTATTAATGTTTAAATATTAATCAATATTGCAAATATAGATTCAATTTCCAATTGCTCAGTTGAATTGACAATTTCTGATTGATAAAGTCAATACAGCCTGGTTAGAGTAACTCAGCACAGCATGATTGATAAAGTCAATACAGCCTGGTTAGAGTAACTCAGCACAGCATCATTGATAAAGTCAATACAGCCTGGATAGATTAACTCAGCACAGCATGATTGATAAAATCAATACAGCCTGGATAGATTAACTCAGCACAGCATGATTGATAAAGTCAATACAGCCTGGATAGATTAACTCAGCACAGCATGATTGATAAAGTCAATACAGCCTGGATAGATTAACTCAGCACAGCATGATTGATAAAGTCAATACAGCCTGGATAGAGCAACTCAGCACAGCATGATTGATAAAGTCAATACAGCCTGGATAGAGTAACTCAGCACAGCATGATTGATAAAGTCAATACAGCCTGGATAGATTAACTCAGCACAGCATCATTGATAAAGTCAATACAGCCTGGATAGATTAACTCAGCACAGCATGATTGATAAAGTCAATACAGCCTGGATAGAGTAACTCAGCACAGCATGATTGATAAAGTCAATACAGCCTGGATAGATTAACTCAGCACAGCATGATTGATAAAGTCAATACAGCCTGGATAATTAACTCAGCACAGCATCATTGATAAAGTCAATACAGCCTGGATAGAGTAACTCAGCACAGCATGATTCATAAAGTCAATACAGCCTGGATAGAGTAACTCAGCACAGCATGATTGATAAAGGCAATACAGCCTGGATAATTAACTCAGCACAGCATCATTGATAAAGTCAATACAGCCTGGATAGAGTAACTCAGCACAGCATGATTGACAAAGTCAATACAGCCTGGATAGATTAACTCAGCACAGCATGATTGATAAAGTCAATACAGCCTGGATAGATGAACTCTTCCGTAATCCGTATCATTCTACAAAGTCAGTGTCCTTTGATCAGCTTTGCTAAAGTTTTCTTTTGCATTTCAAGCCAGAAATGCTTTGCTTGGTCGAATCAGCACAATTTGTAAATGTTCACTATATGTTTACCTTCTGTATAGATTTATGTAAAAAATAAATAAAAAAGAGCTTTGTATTTGAAATGATAATTATTAATTTGTGTGTATGTTTTTTGTTCTGGTTGTTGCTATTATGGCTTGAACAATATTCTCAAAGGTTACAGTGGGTAATAACTGGTCATTACATATTTGGAATGCTAGACGATGTAATCAGACTGAAATTCAAAAACACACGTGTGTGTTTTCTTCTGTTAATACTACTATGGTTTTCTCTGGCAGGTCTTTCATGTTTCAACAGGAAGCAGCACAGACTGCTTGCTGTACTGGCTGCTGCACTGACACTAGCTCCATTAACCACAAATAGTAGCATCCTGCTTGAATTGTGTTTCACATGCAACAGGTCACATATTTTGTGTAGTCTCATGACAGTATTTTGTGTCGTCTCACTGCAGTATTTTGCTTCCTTCGTTTTTTGTGTTCTCTGTAAATTGTACATACAGATCTGGTTCCCATTTGAACAATTTATTGCAGGAAGCGATCGTATGGCGCTGTTTAAAATGTACTGTACCTGCAAATCTGACACACCCATATTCTCTCCTTTTCGCAGACGCACTTCAGCAAACCCACCAGCTCAGAGTCCCAGGTCAGGCAGTCGCCGCTGCTCCTTCTCTCCAGGCATGGTCACTGCCTCTCTCAGCACACCAGTTCAACAACCTGGAGATGCAGCAGAAACAGATCCAATTTTTCAACTTCACAACATTTTCGAGGACATGAAGTCCTTCATTCATAAGAACATAAGAAAGATTACAAACGCGACAAGGCCATTCAGCCCATCTTGGCTGTTAGTAGCTTAATGATCCCAGAATCTCATCAAGCACGTTCTTGACGGATCCCAGGGTGTCTGCTGCAACAGCATTACTGGCGAGTTGGTTCCAGACTCCCACAATTCTCTGTGTAAATGAAGTGCCTTCTATTTTCTGTTCTGAATGCCCCTTGGCTAATCTCCATTTGTGACCCCTGGTCCTTGTTTCTTTTTTCAGGTCGAAAAAGTCCCTTGAGTCAACATTGTCAATACCTTTTAGAATTTTGAATGCTTGAATTTTGTCGCCGCGTAGTCTTCTTTCTTCAAGACTGAATAGATTCAATTCTTTTAGCCTGTCTGCATATGACATGTCTTTTAAACCCAGACTAATTCTGTTCGCTCTTCTTTGCACTCGTTCTAGAGCAGCAATATCCTTTTGTAGCGACCAAAACTGAATACAATATTCAAGATGAGGTCTTACTAATGCATTCTACAATTTTAACATTACTTCCCTTGATTTAAATTCAACACTTTTCACAATGTATTCAAGCATCTTGTTGGCCTTTTTATAGCTTCCCCACATTGTCTAGGTGAAGACATTTCTGAGTCAACAAAAACTCCTAGGTCTTTTTCATAGATTCCTTCTCCAATTTCAGTATCTCCCATATGATATTTATAATGCACATTTTTATTTCCTGCGTGCAGTACCTTACACTTTTCTCTATTAAATGTCATTTGCCATGTGTCTGCCCAGTTCTGAATCTTGTCTAGATCATTTTGAGTGACCTTTGCTGCTGCAACAGTGTTTGCCACGCCTCCTACTTTTGTGTCGTCTGCAAATTTAACAAGTTTGCTTACTATACCAGAATCTAAATCATGAATGTAGATTAGGAATAGCAGAGGACCTAATATTGATCCCTGTGGTACTCCATTGGTTACCACACTGGTTTCTCCTCTAATCAGTACTTTCTGTTTTCTACATGTTAAACCGTTCAGTTTAAGAATTAATCTTTGATGCAGGACATTGTCAAAAGCTTACATAACGTTCCTAACTCGTCAATTTCGATCCTTCTATAGGACAAGGTAGAACCTATCCACCTGCTTGATGTGGGAAATCTGAGAAAACCCAGCGGAGCTAAACCAAGTGTGCGTAAAGTTCCGCGTGATCCAGGATTTGCATAAACTAATAAGTATGCTAGAAATGGAGCTGGAAGAAGTGCGACAGCAACAGGATCTTGAGGAACTGGCATACCCACAATTCATGGAAGTCTGCATCACCCCTAACAGACTGAAAGCCACCAGGGAGATAGAAGGTCAAAAAACAGTTGGGTTCAGGTAGGCAGAAGCAGGGAAAAAAAGAAACTTCGTCAAACACAACCACCAGAAATCAAAACAACCAACAAATTTGAGTCACTTCAGAATTTTGATGAGCAGAACCAACAACAAGAGAATGAAAGGAACAACATCCAGGACCCTATTGACAGTGGTGACCAGACAGCAAAAAGAAGGGAGGTCATGTTTGTTGGGGACTCCATACTGAGAAACACAGCAAGTTCAATTCGCAGTTTGGACCCCCTTACTACAACAATGTGCTGCCTTCCGGGAGCCTCGGTCAAGCACATCACTGAGAACGTGGACAGGCTCCTAGAATGAACAGGAGACGACCCGGTAGGAGTCGTCCACATCGGTACAAACAACATTGGAAGAGACAGAACAAAATCCCTGCAAAACAAATTCAGAGAGCTAGGATGGAAATTACTAGTACTCAAAGAAATGAAAGAAGTAATTTACAAACCGCTAACCAAGATCATGCAGCAGTCTCTTGACACAGGGGTGGTACCGACAGACTGGAAAATTGCAAACATAACACCGATCCACAAAAAGGGAAACAAAACTGAACCAGGTAACCACAGACCAGTAAGCCTGACTTCTATTATATGCAAACTTATGGAAACTATAATAAGCTGCATGCAGGAAATAAAAAAAAGTAGTAGGAGTGGCAAACACTGTTGCAGCAGCAAAGGTCATTCAAAATGATCTAGACAAGATTCAGAACTGGGCAGACACATGGCAAATGACATTTAATAGAGAAAAGTGTAAGGTACTGCACGCAGGAAATACAAATGTACATTATAAATTTCATATGGGAGATATTTAAATTGGAGAAGGAATCTATGAAAAAGACCTAGGAGTTTTTGTTGACTCAGAAATGTCTTCATCTAGACAATGTGGGGAAGCTATAAAAAAGGCTAACAAGATGCTCGGATACATTGTGAAAAGTGTTGAATTTAAATCAAGGGAAGTAATGTTAAAACTGTACAATACACTAGTAAGACCTCATCTTGAATATTGTGTGCAGTTCTGGTCACCTCGCTATAAAAAAGATATTGCTGCTCTAGAAAGAGTGCAAAGAAGAGCGACCAGAATTATTCCGGGCTTAAAAGGCATGTCATATGCAGACAGGCTAAAAGAATTGAATCTGTTCAGTCTTGAACAAAGAACATTACGTGGTGACCTAATTCAAGCATTCAAAATTCTAAAAGGTATTGACAGTGTCGACCCAAGGGACTTTTTCAGCCTGAAAAAAGAAACAAGGACCAGGGGTCACAAATGGAGATTAGACAAAGTGACATTCAGAACAGAAAATAGGAGACACTTTTTTACACAGAGAATTGTGAGGGTCTGGAATCAACTCCCCAGTAATGTTGTTGAAGCTGACACCCTGGGTCCTTCAAGAAGCTGCTTGATGAGATTCTGAGATCAATAAGCTACTAACAACCAAACGAGCAAGATGGGCCGAATGTTCTTGATTTTTCAGACAAAACTTTAATTACAAATGACCATCTCCCAAGAGGAATGATTTAAAATTTAAGTGAAATTTTAAAAGCACAGCTGCAAAGAAGATCTCGCAGGCATGCGGCCTTGCCCATAGTTATACACGTAACAAATACTCTTTGTTTTTTTAATAATTGATTTTCAATCAAAGCTGGCTGATCTTTCCAAAACATCACACCCATCGCTATCAAGATGTTTAACAAAAGTAGCCACTATGATTGCCAGCCTTTCCGCGCATTATATAAAATTTCCATCTCAGACGGAAGGTCAAAATATCAAGCAGAAATTTCTAGCCGATAGCGGGATGCTGGGTGTGATTGGTCTAGTCGAATTTCTAGCCGATAGCGGGATGCTGGGTGTCATTGGTATGGTTGATGGCTCACTTTTGCCAATCAAAGCGCCACCTGGTGGAGATGAACCAGCCTATGTGTGCCAAACCACTGGGGACAACCTTTTAATTTGCCACTTAGTGATAAATATGCCTACATACAACTTTAAGTAGTGTAGCCTTATTCAAGGTATACATTATATAAAAGAAACATGATGAATGATTGTTAAACTTTGTACCGGCGTCACGGGAAATAAGTTAGCATTGCCTTTTTGAGCCTTTCTGCGCACGCTCGAATCTTAGAATTTAAAGGCAAGGTTCTGTGGAGATTTAGCCAAGATTTTACGGATGCTATTTGTATTTTTTTAAGAAACGAAAACAGGTATTGCCGACCGTATTTTTTTTTTTTTTTTTTGTTTAAAATGTGACGTTTGTCATCTTATTTATCGAAGTGTATTGCAGACACTTTTTTTAAACAGAAAAATAATATATGTCTCATTTATCGAAGTGTAAATGTACGTTATTTATTTACTTATTCGTTTTTTTAAGAAATTTTATTTAAAGTAAAGCGCTCGCTGTGTTTGGATGTGCAGTGTTATTTTTAACAAAATCAATTGTTTTGTCAGTATAATTTGTTTATGCAGAGTGAAAATCACTACTTGTCAAAAGTTTATTTCCTTTCAAACACTTATTGATACAGAGAATACTTTTTGACGTTTAAATCAAGTCTACGTGTGGGAAGTTTTTAGTGAAAGATGATGTTTAGATAGATTTTTTGAGAAACCCACAAAACTATTGGCTTCATATACATACTTTCATACGATCATACAAAAAAGAACAACACGCAGCCATATATATATATATATATATATATATATATATATATATATATATATATATATATATATATATATGGACGTGTATATACACACACCTGTATTATGAATGATACATTCGAGTGCAGTACTTACAGATCGATGCTTGTGATGCCGTCTGGTTTTGTTTTTTGTATATTAAAAATACATTGTTTTAGATTTTTGCCTTTTTTTGGGGTGGGCTTGGGTAGTATACATTATAGATCTTAAAGCTTAATTGTTTCTGATGTGTCGTAACCAATATACAGAATATCGTATGCATTTCGTAATATTTGTACAAAGAAAACCTATAATGTAATTATCCGGCGATTACAAACTTAAAATGACAACTCTGATGATGGTTTAAACTGGGAATGTTAAGTAACAGATATTGTGATATTATTTAAAAAGTGTTATTATAACGATTTAACACAAAAATAAAGCCACGTCTTTGTAGTAGCTAAATAACCGCTATTATTAAATAAAATACAACATGATGCAATACAAAGTGTTAACATTATAACAATGTGTTTTCGATTTTAACCACATATAACGTAGCTTTAATAAAGATCCTGAAGACATTTTTAAAATAAAACAATTTTCGGAATTAAAGTTTACCGACAGAAAATGGAGACGGCTTAACCTTGCCTTTAAATTCTAAAATTCGCGCGTGCGCAGAAAGGCTGAAAAGGCAATCGCTAACTTATTTCACGGCTAACTTCTTTCCTGTGACACCAGATCAGTAACACTGCGCTTTTGCTGTAACTAAAGAACTGTATTCACCACGAGCACTAGAGCATGCGCTGTGGGCTGGTGTTTGTGTTAGGTGTGGGTGAACTGAAATGTGACTGTTATTATTTCGGGGCCAACCAGCTGATTTATAAATAAGCAATACAGGCTGCTGCCTTGCTTCATTAGCATTGTTATTGTTTACTGCTTTTAGCCATCAGGCATTGGTTTATACAATTAAACCTTCACTGCAGCTGGATTATGGTTGTTTGTCTGATTATTGATCACCTGCACACAGTTAAGCACTTTCCCACAATTATTATTATTTACTGTGTTTTTTTTGTCATCAGACAATTTGATTTAAAATTAAAATAACATTGCCCCTGGGTTATCTTCCAAACATCTCCAAAGTCCATCCCTACCTTTACCTCCCACATGCATAGATGCTTTGTCATGCATTTGTCTCCTCTTGACTCGACTACTGCAACTCTATATGGTGGTCTCCCGGTAGACAACATAAATCTACTGCAGCTAGTTCAGAATGTCGCTGCCAGGATCCTTACCAGGCGTAAAAAACGTGATCACAACAACCCCCCCCCCCCACTTGCTTTAAATCAATGTTCCAATCCATGTTCCTTAGCCTGATATCTGCTATTAGTTGCTGTGTTGCTGCTACTATTTCATGTATTATGCTGCTATCATGTATTCTGCTCTGTCCACTGTATTTAATGCACTATTTCATGTATTATGCTGCTATCATGTATTCTGCTCTGTCCACTGTATTTAATGCACTATTTCATGTATTATGCTGCTATCATGTATTCTGCTCTGTCCACTGTATTTAATATATTATGCTTTTTTTTTTTACTGTATATCATGTGTTATGCATTTCTCTGTATTTGAAATATTATGGATTTTCTTGTATTTACTTAATCTTGTAAAGTACTTTGTGATGGTGTTGCACTATTAAAGGCACTATATAAGATAAAGATTGATTGATTGATCTTTGTCTGTCTGTTCATTAATCACTGCTGCATTTCTGCACCTCCACACAGTTAACCACTTTGCCACACATGATGTCAGAGAAAGGGAATGGATCACGTTTTACTTGCAGCGTTTTTGGAGGTGCTGGACAGCAGACGGGAGGTCGAGGAAAGACAGAGAGAGGAGCGGTACACTGCGCTGATCGAGAGGGTCGGGCTGGTGGAACTGCAACAACAGGACCCGTGATGACAGCCCCAAAACCAGGACACAAACGATGACGGCGGAGGATGATCCAGAGGCCACTGGTCACTGGTCACTTCTGAGTGGCTGGCTACCATCGCGTCATGGCCCAAGAAATTCTGGGCAAGCCAGCTGGGACCCCGTCTGATCGGGGAGGCTCAGGCAGCCTATCAGGTAATGACAGACACCGAAGCCGCACAGTACAACCTGCGGCGCCTGAATATCACGGGGGAAACATGCCCCAAGGTTGTCTCACAGAAGTTGTGTGATCACATGGTGCACTGGCTCAACCCTACCCAGAAAACGAGCTTGGAAATGGGCAAGGTGATCATAGTTGAGCAGTTCAGCCATGTGGTCAGCGCCGAAACCCAGGTGTGAATACAGCGCCACAACCCCGACACCCTGAAAGAGACTGTGACACTAGCCGAGGACTTTGAGGACTCCCTGGTTTCCGGCCAGGCCAGCCTACTCACCGCTCAAGCACAATGGAGCTGCCAAGTACCACCTCCTCTCTCCACTCCACCATCACCAGGACCGGGTCTAAGACCTCCTAGACCGCCGACCACAATGGGCAACCATGCCTCCCCTCCATTGTGTGTCACGTGGCCATCTCCTGGATCCATGGAGATACAGCGGCATACCCTACCTTAAAAGTATACTTATTGTTAGGACCAATAAAGCATCACCTAGTAGTAGGGGGTACGGAATTTTGTATCTGTTATTTGAGTGTCGGTGTCAGTCTATGACATATGTACTCAAATGTTTCTTGTGACATGCTAAAATTCTTGACCCACTGAGCCTCTGTAAAGTTATCAGTCTGACGAGCAAGTGTGTGTCCATATTAATCAGCTTCTGTGCTAATAATAATGTAAAAAAATTAATTACATTAAAAAAAAAATTAAATACATGTTGTGTATATATATAACTTGTAGAATGTCTTAAAAAGACCTACACAGATTTGGTTAGAAGCTATTTGTTATGTTCTGAGAACATTTAATAATTTTAGCAATGTTTAATAACCAGTAATCCATTATAACCATAATTTCTACTGCAACAGGGCCATGAGCCCTGTACAGAAAAATGAGTTTTTATCGCTCCACTTGAAATGCTCTTTGACTTGAAGTGACTGAGACACACACACACACACACTGAGACACACACTCACACGCACTGAGACACACACACACACACTGAGACACACACTCACACGCACTGAGACGCACACACACAGACACACACACGCACTGAGACTGACACACACACTGAGACACACACACACTGAGGCACACACAGAAACAAAGAGACACACACACATACATATACACACACACAGTCTCAGTGTGTGTGTGTTAGTCTCAGTGTATGTGTGCCTCAGTGTGTGTGTCAGTCTCAGTGTGTGTGTCAGTCTCAGTTTATGTGTGTGTGTGTGTGTGTGTGTGTGTGTGTGCCTCAGTGAGTGTGTCTCAGTGTGTGTCATTCTCAGTGTGTGTGTGTCAGTCTCAGTGTGTGTGTGTGTGTGTGTCAGTCTCAGTGTGTGTGTGTGTGTGTGTGTGGCTCAGTCACTTCAAGTCATACAAAGAGCATTTCAAGTGGAGCGATAAAGTGGAGCGAAGCGATCAAAAAAAGTTATAAGCAAGAATTGTGTGAATCTTGGGCCCCAGCACCTTTCCAATTGTACCTGTTTGCTTGATGCTTGACAAGATTGGCCTGATTGCTTCGCCTAACTTGTGCTTTTGTGTTTGATATCATCCCTTTAAACAGCTGTTATGTTTTTCTAACTTGATTTTTTACATTGACAGTATTATTCTTATAGACATCAATTGCTTTTTTTTACTAGATCAAATAATGAATAAGGTGAGGGAAAGATGGTTGAGAATGTGTATGGTAAATAGACAGACAGACAGGACAAGAGAGTAATAAGTTGAGTAATATAAGAGAAATGAGAAAAGATTTGAAAGTAAAATAATGGTAGAAGGGACTTTCGGACAGTATTGAAAGTGTAAACATTGTATTCTTTTAGTTCCAAATGTACATCCATCAGTGGTGAAAACAATATGTCAGTTTTGATAGGTATTGATATATTAATATTAACATAGGTACAAAACTACAATGATATGAATGGTTAAAAAGGTGCACATGCATGTCAGTGCTAAAGGGTAGTATACTGACACATTTTAATGCTAAAAAAACCATTATTCTCCTTGTTATAGAGGTGTTATGAAGTTAGGCCAATGTAAGGCATTTGTAAAGCATTCGATCTCTTCATAAAAGGCCATGTCCATGTCCTTTGCACTTGTTGGCCATGGTTTGACTTCAATGAATGCATCATTTAATGCACCCATTTTCCAGAAGCACCCATAGCAAGAAGAGACACATATTGTCTTGAAGTAACACCCTGTCCTCGGTGTATAATGAAGATAACTGGTCCTTCCTGTTGTCCACAGTAATTTTGCTCTTCTGCAATGCAGTAAACTAGGCATTGTGTCACTTTGTAACGGTCCTCTTTGATTTGCACTGCAATCATTCTTCCTGTTGTCTGAATAAGTTCACTTACTGTGTCTGAAACCATGCAAGATACTTCAGGAGAAATTTCAGACAATTTGGTGAGAAACTGCAACATCTTGCTGCTCACCTCTATTGAAGGGTTCTCCTAAGAAGTGACAAATATCACCAGTAGTTAGAGATGCAGTGGATGGCAAGTGATCATAGTGGTAAACAAAGCTCCTGATAGCCTCTTGCTGATTGTGTTTTTTTGAATCCTGCAGAAGCTGCAAGTGAAGAGGGAACTGCAATGTTGCATTTGCAAAGCATGAGGTGAGATTGGGGTTGCTCAAGCCTCTGAATGGATGTGTAAGTGCAAGTGTTCTCTTAGAAGATTGAGACTTATGCTGATCCTGAACATTGGTGATGTCTCGGTGAATGAAATGCACTCGATCTTTTACCTTGTGTCCCTTGTGCGTGTTGGTCTCCTTCAAGCTATCAATTTAGGGCAATAAATCTCTCTGAGCCTATTATACTCTGCACCTGCAGTTTGAGGTGCCTTAATGCAGGTGGGGTCAAAAAGTTGATTAGGTGGTGTGGCAAAGTGCCCACCCCTGTGTGTATTTTGTGTTATATGTTGTGTGTGTTAATGTTGGTGTATAGTCATTGGTACACTGGATATAAACGGGTCTGTGTAACACAAGTGTTTAAAATGCATATTTGTATTTAGGCACGAGGATTGCACAGCACTTCACGTGCAGGTAAAACGTAATAATATGTGAGCACAGGGAATTGCACTTTTATTAATTCAAGTGCAGTTGTGCCGCGACTCCAGTTGAATGATTGATTAGCAGTTGAGTCTCGGTACACCTGCATAAAAGCAGCATGTTTTTATTCACTTTGGGTTGTGCGTTCGTGAGTGGAGAAGGGGAGAGAAGGAGAGTAAAATAACAATTGCTACAGCATGCTGGAAGCTCGAGCACGGTACTTGTTTGTTGGGTTCGTCCACATTTGTTTTGTTTGGCCAACGCCCCCTTTGTTTTGTGTGTTTTGTTTCAATCTTTTTGTTTATTATTATTATTATTTAATAAAACTCTGGACGCTGTACCGTCACAGGTTCACCGCCATTCCTCCTTGTTTGGAGTCTGTATTTCTGGTCTGACGTCACCCCTGCAAAGCCATCCTGTTCACAGGCGCTATGAGCCATCCCAACACAATAGCTGCTCCAAATTCTACAGGAGATGCATCGCACGTCAGCACTACTGGCAGCGTCAGGTCATAATGCACTAACACTTTCAAAACCATCAGACCATTTCCATTACATTTTTCCGCAGTAGCGCAGTCATGGGGCTAATCAATGTGGACAAATTCGGAATAAACTGCATGGTAATTTAGAAGGCCCAGGAATGACTCCAGTTCTGGCACATTCTTGGGAACAGGTGCTCCAACAATATCTTATGTTTTCTCAGTGATGGGACTAATTCCCTGCTCAGTTATTTCATGCTCAAGATATTTTACCGAATCCTTTTACTGAAACTACATTTGGCTTCTTTAAGCCGTATGCCGTGTCGTCCAAATAACAACTGACCCCTTCCAGACAAGATCTGTTCTATAATTCGCTGAAAGATAGGGGGGCGCTAGCTACTCCATACGGTAGTCGGTTGTACTTAAACAATCCCAGTGGCATGTTTATTGTAAGTATTTCTTTGAGTGTTTGTTCAGCTCCACCTGCTGGTAAGCTTGAGAGAGGTCTAACTTTGAGATTAGTTATTAGTTATTAGGAACTTATTACACAGAGCTCCTACTGCATCAGTAACTCCAAGTGTCTTTCTCCAGTCTGGTTTCAGTATCTTATTACACAGAGCTCCTACTGCTTCAGTAACTCCAAGTGTCTTTCTCCAGTCTAGTTTCAGTATCTTATTACACAGAGCTCCTACTGCATCAGTAACTCCAAGTGTCTTTCTCCAGTCTAGTTTCAGTATCTTATTACACAGAGCTCCTACTGCATCAGTAACTCCAAGTGTCTTTCTCCAGTCTAGTTTCAGTATCTTATTACACATAGCTCCTACTGCATCAGTAACTCCAAGTGTCTTTCTCCAGTCTAGTTTCAGTATCTTATTACACAGAGCTCCTACTGCATCAGTAACTCCAAGTGTCTTTCTCCAGTCTAGTTTCAGTATCTTATTACACAGAGCTCCTACTGCATCAGTAACTCCATGTGTCTTTCTCCAGTCTAGTTTCAGTATCTTATTACACAGAGCTCCTACTGCATCAGTAACTCCAAGTGTCTTTCTCCAGTCTAGTTTCAGTATCTTATTACACAGAGCTCCTACTGCATCAGTAACTCCAAGTGTCTTTCTCCAGTCTAGTTTCAGTATCTTATTACACAGAGCTCCTACTGCATCAGTAACTCCAAGTGTCTTTCTCCAGTCTGGTTTCAGTATCTTATTACACAGAGCTCCTACTGCATCAGTAACTCCAAGTGTCTTTCTCCAGTCTAGTTTCAGTATCTTATTACACAGAGCTCCTACTGCATCAGCTTGCTGAGTCTCTGCGCAACAATGCAGGGACATTTCCCTTAGTCACTACAAGAGCTGAATTAAAGATTTCTCCTCGGTGTGTTACACTGACATTGAGTTTACCCAACACATCAAGCATTTCATTTGTATATGTCTTTAACACACAATCAGTCAGCTGGAGCTTAACCTTAGGAAACTTTTGTTTGTACACTTTTTCAGAAATCAAAGTTACAGCAGCTCCTGTGTCTATTTCCATTCTCATGACTACATCATTAACATTTACATTTACATAGTACGGTTTTTCGCACTCAGACTCATGGTTACTGTTCTCAGAATCCGTTCTTAATGCTGGGGACTCTGGGGTGTCCACTGGCTGATTTACGAGGTAGTGAGCCCTGCCAGTGGCCCGTGTCTTGCAATGTTCTCCAAGAGTCTCTGCTTTCTTCTTCGGTGCAGTTGAACACGAAGCCCGCTGTGGAAAGCATAATGCCTTTTGCATCCCATGTATTTGTTACATCATTATCTCATTGTGGAACTTCAGCCTTTATTCCATTCATGGTAGATTGGGCTGCCCCAAATCATCCTGCTAATTCAGACAGTATGTCACGTCGGTTCCATGTTCTACTTATTGAAGCAATAGTACTTTGTTGTACATATTTTTCAAGACTTTGGTTTAATTGTTGTTGCAATATGTTTATAGTGTGCGGTTAGTGGGTGTTGCATGGGTTTCGTTTTTAATCTCTTGAGGTTAGATCTATTTTTGTACAATTTTCATTTGAGGAGCTAGTCCCTTATCATACCAAACCACTGTGGGATTGGCTCTTTTTCGAGTTCTTCACAGGAGCGGTTTCGGTCACTTCTCTGTGAACACAAAATAGGTCAGGGTACATCTTGGAGTTCCTGTAATACAGACAAACTCAATTAGTATGTATTCCTGTGGAACCATAACCACTGGCCTCATGTGCCATGTCATCAAGAGTGTCTCGCTCCTGCTGTCTCGTATGTGGGTTAGTTACAATTTGTGCCATTTAAGGCAATACTTGATTCAATCTTTGGTAATCAATAGTCAGTCTCCATTTCCCTTCCCCTTTGGGCACATGGGTGAGTTACATTGTTACACAATTAGAGCATTTCTTAAAATTTTATTCATTCTAAAACTTGTTTTGAGTTTGCAGCTGTGAGCTGTGCCTTCAATATATACTATTAACACTCCTCAGCTGCTGGACAACTGCTCAGACACCTTATCTGCATATTGCCTGTTCTCTGGCAACACGTCCAGAATCTTATCTTTCACTGCTTCTTTGAGCTAAACTTCTAGCTTCCAGTCCTATTGCATCACCATTGCAATCCATATTTTATTTTAATCCACTCCTTTACAACAATTCCTGAACTGAAACTTTCCGTTCAATTAATTCAACACAAATTAAACAATCATGCAGACTCCTGAAAATAAAACATTGATTTAATTCTGCATTTTTAGAAACCAAATATAAACAGCCCAGCTGGGCCCCAGCACAGGGGAAAGCCAACTCAGACTACAACACAGTACTGTACACATTACACTTCAAGACCTCTGCTCACCTACACGCACCAATCATATCACACACACACACACTTTTAATCTGTTCTTTATTTCACCTAATACAGTTTCATCAATCCTATCTGCTAGCGGCTTAACTACTGAATATGGGATGTGGTTTCCCTTAATATACTCACCCTCCTTGGTAAACCAGTAGCAGACAGGAAAGAATGTAGACTGCAGTGAATCCCAGCTCTGTAGTAGGGGGGAAATCTCCTGTTGTATGAAATGGCTGATGACAGTAAACATGAACACACCACAGCAGCAACACAAACACACTAATACATCAACAATATCATAGAACAGTCTCAAAGTCCTCCCTATAAGGAGTTGTTTTTTGCTCAAAGCCTGGGGAAACAACTCCACTATCTCACACAAATACAGCAACCTTGAACACATTCTTTCCCTAATCTTTTACAAGTGCAGCTGCATCAAAAGCAAAACAAAGTCACTCTGCAGTAGAGCATTTTGAGCAATAGCAAAACAGTCAAAACAGTAGCAAAAGCAATCATCTTGCACTAGAACGTTCTGCCTCGAAAACATCACGCAATCCTCCTTAACCCTGCAAGTGCCGACCTGGGTATTGGCTGCTTCTTCAATTCCAGGACCGGAATGTATTTGTCTTACCAGATTTCGTACCTGAGCTCACTAGGAGGCGATCTGCTTACGGGGAAGTTGAGCGCATTTTAAGCAATGTCCCCGATAAAAGGTATGGTTTGCTTTTCCCTGCTTATTTAAAGATTTCGTTTAATGGAAGCCAACACATTTTTCAAAACCCAGAGGATGCTATGACTTTTATCAAACAGACTATTCTGCTTAATACAAGTTCCTCACATGCTTGATCGGCATGCTAGGTAAATCAGAGTTTAAATCCTGTGTTCTGGTCTTGCCCTTGAACTGTGCAGAAAACCTATTCATATGGGGAAGGGAAGATATTTTCTCTCTGGATTTGCTTCATGCAGGCAGTGTAGGGTTGTAATGCCTCGACGCTGTCTTTTATAATGTGGCCTAATGTGTTTATATACTCACAAACCAACAAATATAAAGTCTAAATACAAGCACCTTTTTTTCTCTCCTTTTGATGTTTACTAAGTTATGTTTTCAAAATACTTCGGGGGCTTACTGTTATGATTTAGAGGGGAGCTCTAGTTTTCAAAATTAATTTCAATTGAGCCTTTTTACATAGCTTAAATCCGGTTATACTTACTGCAATATGAATATTACTATTATCATTATTTGGAAGTGGACTACTCTATAATGTTGGAGGTACCACAGCAACATCAGGGCATATCCCTAACTAGTGATTTTTTTATATAACTCCCTAATAGAGCACCACACACATGTAAATAGAACCCCCCCTAATACAGCACCACACATAAGCATATAGCACCCCTGAATAGAGCACCACACACACATGCAAATAGCACCCCGAATACAGCACCACACATATGAAAATAGCACCCATGAATAGAGCACCACACACATGCAAATAAAACCCCTAATACAGTACGACACACATGCAAATAGCATACCCGAATACAGCACCACACACATGCAAACAGCACCCCCGAATACAGCACCACACATATGCAAATAACACCCCCAAACATAGCGCCACACACAAGCAAATTTAACTCCCTAATAAAGCACCACACACATGCAAATAGCACCCCCTAATACAGCACCACACACATGGAAATAGAACCCCGTAATAAAGCACCACACACAAGCAAATATAACCTCCTAATAGAGCACCACACACACATGCAAAAAGAACCCCCTAATACAGCACCACCCATATGCAAATAGAACCCCCAATACAGCTCCACACACATTCAAGTAACACCCACTAATACAGCAACACACACATGCAAATAACATTCCCTAATATAGCACGACTCGTATGCAAATAGCGCCCCTAATACAGCACCGCGCACATGAAAATACAACCCCCTAATAACAGCACAACACTCATGGAAATAGCACCCCCGAATACAGCACCACATACATGTAAATAGCACCCCTGAATAGAGCACCAAACACATGCAAATATCACCCCTGAATACAGCACCAAACAAACATCTAAATGGCACCCCCTAATACAGCAACACACACATGTAAATAGCACCCCCAATACAGTACCACACACATGCAAATAGTACCCTAATACAGCACCACACACATGCGAATAGCACACCATTATACAGCTCCAAACACATACAACTAGCACCCCCTAATAAAACACCACAGACATGCAAATAGCACCCCCTAATACAGCACCACACACATGCAAATAGCACCCCCTAATACTGCAAAACACACATTCAAATAGCACCCCGTAATACAGCACCACACACATGCAAATAGCACCCCCCAATACAACACCACACACATGCAAATAGCACCCTTGAATACAGAACCTCACAAATGCAAATAACACCGCCTATTAGAGCACGACACACATGCAAATAGCACCCCAGAATACAGCACCGAACACACACATGCAAATAAGACCCCCCTAATATAGAGCCACACTCATGCTAATAGAACCCGCAATACAACGCCACAGACATGCAAATAGCACCCCCTTATACAGCGCCACACCAATCCAAATAGCACCCTTGAATACAGCACCTCACACATGCAAATAACACCCACTAATACAGCACCACACACATGCAAATACGACGCCCTAATACAGCACCACACATATGCAAATTCCAAACACCAATACAGCACAACACACATGCAAATAGCTCCCCAAAACAGCACCACACACATGTAAATAGCACCCCTGAATACAGAACCACACACAAGCAAATAGCACCACCTAATAAAGCACCACAGACATGCAAATAGCACCCCTGAATACAGCACCAAACACATACAAATAGCACCCCCCCAATACACCACCACACACGTGCAAATAGCACCCTTGAATACAGCACCTCACATATGCAAATAGTAGCCTGCAATACGGCACCACACACATGCAAATGGCACCCCCTAATACAACACCACACACTTGCAATGGTTAAAATAGTAGCCTGCTAATACAGCACCACACACATGCAAATAGCACCCCCTAATACAGCACCACACACATGCAAATAGCACCCCCTAATACAGCACCACACACATGCAAATAGCACCCCCTAATACAGCACCACACACTTGCAAATAGTACCCGCTAATACAGCACCACACACATGCAAAGAGCACCCCCAAATACAGCACCTCACACATGCAAATAACACCCTCTATTACAGCGCCACACACACATGCAAATTGCACCCTCTAATACAGCGCGACACACATGCAACTAGCACCACCGAATATAGCACCACACACTTGTAACTAACATCCCCTAATATAGCGCCACACATATGCAAATAGCAACCCCTAATCAGCACCACACACATGGAAATAGCACCCTCTATTACAGCACTGCACATAGACTAATACCACCCATTAATACAGCGCCACACACATGCACATATAAGCCCCGAATAGAGCACCACACACATGCAAATAGCACCACCTAATACGGCACCACACACATGCAAAAAGCACCCCCTAATACAGCACCACAAACATGCAAATAACACTCCCTAATACAGCACCACACACATGCAAATAGCACCCCTTAATACAGCACCACAGAGATTAAAATAGCACCCCCTAATACTCCACCACACACATGCAAAAAGCACAACCTAATACAGCACCACAAACATGCAAATAACACTCCCTAATAGAGCACCACACACCTGCAAATAGCACCCACTAATAAAGCACGACAAACATGCAAATAGCACTCTAATACAGTACTCACATATGCAAATGAAACCCCCAATACAGCACCACACACATGCAAAAAGCATCCCCTTATACAGCACCACACACATGTAGCTAGCACCCCCTAATACAGCTTCACACACACATGCAAATAGCACCCACTAATAAAGCACGACAAACATGCAAATAGCACCCTAATACAGTACTCACATATGCAAATGAAACCCCCAATACAGCACCACACACATGCAAATAGCATCCCCTTATACAGCACCACACACATGCAAATAGCACCCCCCCTAATACAGCACCACACACAAGCAAATTGCACCACCTAATAAAGCACCACAGACATGCAAATAGCACCCGCTAATACAGCGCCGCAAACATGCAAATAGCACCACTGAATAGAGCACCACACATATGCAAATAACACCCCTTAATACAGCACGACTCAGATGCAAATAGCATCCCAGAATACAGCACCACACACATGCAAATATCACCCCGGAATACAGGATCAAACAAACATCTAAATGGCAGCCCCTAATACAGCAACACACACACATGCCAATAGCATTCCCTAATACAGCACCACACAAAAACAAGTAACACCCACTATCAAAACAAGCATGCAAAAAAACCCTCTAAAACAGTGCCACACACATGCAAATAGACACCCCTAATACAGCACCAGACACATGCAAATAAGATCCCCTAATACATCACCACACACATGCAAATAAGATCCCCTAAAACAGCACCACACATATGCAAATGGAACCCCAATACAGCACCACACACATGCAAATAACACGTCTTCATACAGTGCAACACACATGCAACTAGCACCCCCTTATAAAGCAACTGACATATGCAAATAGCACCCACTAATAGAGAACCACACACATGCAAATAACACCTCATAAAACAGTACCACACACATACAAATAGCACCCCTGAATAGCGCACCACACACATACAAGTAACACCCTCTAATACAGCAGCACACATATGCAAATAGCACCCCCAAAGACAGCACACCACACATGCAACTAGAACCCCCTAATACAGCACCACACAGCACCACCACACACATGCAAAAAAAATCCCTTAATACAGCACAACACAGATGCAAATAGCACACCCCTAAGACAGCACTACAGACCTGCACGTAGCACCACCTAATACAGCACCAAACACATTCAAATAGCATCCCCTTATACAGCACCACACACATGCAAATAGCACCCTCCCTAAAACAGCACCACAGACATGCAAATAGCACCCGCTAATACTGCGCCGCAAACATGCAAATAGCAACCTTGAATAGAGCACCACACATATGCAAATAACACCCCTTAATACAGCAGGAAACAGATGCAAATAGCATCCCAGAATACAGCACCACACATATGCAAATAACATCCCTTAATACAGCACGACACAGATGCAAATAGCATCCCAGAATACAGCACCAAACACACACAAGCAACTAGCACCCCCTAATACAGCACTTCACACATGCAAATATCACCCCTGAATACATGACCAAACAAACATCTAAATGGCACCCCCTAATACAGGAACACACACACATGTAAATATCACCCCCAATATAGCACCACACACATGAAAATAGCACCCCTCAATCCAGCACTACACACACACACAGATAGCACCACCTAATACGGCAACACACCATACAAAGACAACGCTCTAATACAGCACCACTCATATGCAATTACAACCTCCTAATAGAGCACCTCACACATGCAAATAGCACCCCCGAATACAGCACCACACACATGCAAATACGACCCCCCCTAATGCAGCACCACACACATGCAAATAGCACCCCCTAATAGAGCACCACACACATGCAAATATCACTCCTGATACAGCACAACACACATGCAAATAGCACCCCCAATACAGCACCACACATATACAAATAGCACCCCCGAATACAGTACCATACATACATGCAATTAGAGCCCCTAATATAGCGCCACACATATGCAAATATCACCCTTGAATACAGCACCTCAAACATGCAAATAATATTCCCTACTACAGCACCACACACATGCAAATATGACCCCTAATACAGCACCGCACATATGCAAATGCCACACACCAATACAGCACCACACACAGGCAAAGAGCACCCCAAATACAGCGCCACACACATGCAAATATAACCTCCTAATAGAGCACCACACACATGCAAAAAAGAATCCCCTAATACAGCAACACACATATTCAAATAGAACCCCCAATACAGCTCCACACACATTCAAGTAAAACCCACTAATACAGCACCACACATAAGCAAATACCACACACCAATACAGCACCACACACATGAAAATAGCACCCCCTAATACGGCGCAACACACATGCGAATAGCACACCCTTATACAGCACAAAACACATACAACTAGCACCCCCTAATAAAGCACCACAGATATGCAAATAGCACCCATTAATACAGCACCACACACATGCAAATAGCACCCCCCAATACAACACCACGCAAATGCAAATAGCACCCTTGAATACAGAACCTCACAAATGAAAATAACACCGCCTAATAGATCACGACACACATGCAAATAGCACCCCCGAATAAAGCACCGAACATACACATGCAAATAAGACCCCCCCCCCCTAATATAGCGCCACACTCATGCAAATAGAACCCTTGAATACAGCACCTCACACATGCAAATAACACCCCCTAATATAGCACCACACACATACAAATACGACGCCCTAATACAGCACCACGCATATGCAAATTCCACAACACCAATACAGCACAACACACATGCAAATAGCTCCCCCGAAACAGCACCACACACATGAAAATAGCAACCCTGAATACAGCACCACACACAAGAAAATAGCACCACCTAATAAAGCACCACAGACATGCAAATAGCACAGACGATACAGCACCAATCACATACAAATAGCACCCCCAATACACCACCACACACGTGCAAATAGCACCCTTGAATACAGCACCTCACATATGCAAATTGCACCCTTGAATACAGCACTCACACATTCATATAACACTACCTTATACAGAACTACAAATATGCAAATAGCGCCCCTAATACAGCACCACAAACATGCAAATAACAGTCCCTAATAGAGCACCACACACATGCAAATAACACTCCCTAATACAACACCACACACATGCAAATAGCACCCCCTAATACTCCACCAGACACATGCAAACCCCCCAAATACAGTGCCACACAAAAGAAAATTGAACCCCCTAATACAGCACCACACACATGAAAATACCACCCCCTGATACCGCACAACAGACATGCAAATAACACCCGCTAATACAGCACCACACACATGCAAAGAGCACCCCCGAATACAGCACCACACACATGCAAATAACACCCTCTATTACAGCGCCACACACATGCAAATTGCACCCCTAGTACAGCGCGACACACATGCAAATAGAACCCCGTAATACAGCACCACACACATGCAAATAGTACCCCCTAATACAGCGCCACACATATGCAAATAGCACCCCCTAATCAGCACCACACACAAGGAAATAGCACCCTCTATTACAGCACTGCACATAGACTAATAACACCCATTAATACAGCGCCACACATATGCAAATATAAGCCCCGAATAGAGCACCACACACATGCAAATAGCACGCCCTAATACAGCACCACACATATGCAAATAGCACCACCTAATACGGCAACACACACATGCAAAGAGCACCCTCTAATACAGCACCACTCATATGCAATTATAACCTCCTAATAGAGCACCTAACACATGCAAATAGCAACCCCGAATACTGCACCACACAAATGCAGCTAGCACCCCCTAATACAGCACCACACACATGCAAATATATACCCACTAATAGAGATCCACACACATGCAAATAAAACCTCATAATACAGTTATACACACATGCAAATAGCACTTACGAATACAGCACCACAAATTCAGCGTCACACACATGCAAATAGCAAACCCTAATTCAACACCACACATGCAAATAGCACCCCCTAAAAAGGCACGACAAACATGCAAATAGCACCCTAATACAGTACTCACATATGCAAATGAAACCCCCAATACAGCACCACACACATGCAAACAGCAGCCCTGAATAGAGCATCACACACATGCAAATAACATCGCTTAATACAGCGCCACACACATGCAACAAGCACCTCTTAATAAAGCACCACACAGATGAAACTAGCACCCCTAATACAGCACCACACATATGCAAATAGCACCCACTAATAGAGAACCACACACATGCAAATAACACCTCATAATACAGTACCACACACATAAAAATAACGCACCCTTAAACAGCACCACACACATGCAACTAGCACCCAGAAAACAGCACCACCCACATGCAAAAAGCAACCTTGAATACAGCACCACACACATGCAAATAGCACCACCTAATACAGCACCACAAACATAAAAATAACACCCCATTATACAGCACGAGAAACATGCAAATACCAACCCCTAATACAGCGCCACACACATGCAACAAGCACCTCTTAATAAAGCACCACACAGATGAAACTAGCACCCCTAATACAGCACCACACATATGCAAATAGCACCCACTAATAGAGAACCACACACATGCCAATAACACCTCATAATACAGTACCACACACATAAAAATAATGCACCCTTAAACAGAACCAAGCACATGCAAATAACACCCCTGAATAGAGCACCACACACAAATGCAAATTTCAGCCCTTAATACACCGCCACACACATGCTCGTAGCACCACCTAATACAGCACCACACACATGCAAATAGCATCCCCTTATACAGCACCACACACATGCAAATATCATTCCCGAATACAGCACCACACACATGCAAGTAACACCCATTATCAAAACACACATGCAAATAAAACCCTCTAATACAGTGCCACACACATTCAAATAGACACCCCTAATAGAGCACCACACACATACAAATAAGATCCTTAATACAGCACCACACACATGCAAATAACATATCTTCATACAGTGCCAGACACATGCAACTAGCAACCCCTAATACAGCGCCACACACAAGGAACCTACACCCCCTAATACAGAAACACCCACATGCAAATAGCACCAAAAAATACAGCACCCTTCATTTGCAAATAGCATCCCCTAATAGAGCACCACACACATGCAAATACCACCCCTGAAAAGAGCACCACACACATGCAAATTTCAGCCCTTAATACACCGCCACACACACATGCACGTAGCACCACCTAATACAGCACCACACACAAGCAAATAGCACCACCTAATAAAGCACCACAGATATGCAAATAGCAGCCGATAACACATCACCGCAAACATGCAACTAGCACCCCTGAATACAGCACCACACACATGCAAACAGCACCCCTGAATAGAGCATCACAAACATGCAAATAACATGTCTTCATACAGTGCCACACATATGCAAATAGCACCCCCAAAGACAGCACACCACACATGCAACTAGAACCCCCTAATACAGCACCACACATATGCAAATAGCCCCCCCCCCCCCCCCCCCCCCCCCCCCGCAAACAGCACCACACACATGCAAATAACATCCCTTAATACAGCACAACACAGATGCAAATATCACAAGCTAATAATGCACGCCACACATGCAAATAGCAACCCCTAATAAAGTGCCACACACAAGGCACCACATATCTGCAATTAGAACCTCCTAATAGAGAACCACACACATGCAAATAGCACTTCCGAATACAGCACCACACAAATGCAAAGAGCACCTCCTAATTCAGAGTCACACACATGCAAATAGCAATCCCCTAATTCAACAAAACACATGCAAATAGCACCCCCTAATAAAGCACGACAAACATGCAAATAGCACTCTAATACAGTACTCACATATACAAATGAAACCCCCAATACAGCACCAAACACATGCAAACAGCATCTCAATACAGCACCACACACATGCAAATAGCACGACACATATGCAAATAACAGCACCACACACATGCAAATAGCACCATCTAATACAGCATAAGACACATAAAAATAACAACCCATTATACAGCACGAGAAACATGCAAATAGCAACCCCTAATACAGCAATGCACACATGCAAATAGCATTCCCGAATAAAGCACCACACACATGCAAGTAACACGCACTATCAAAACACACATGCAAATAAAACCCTCTAATACAGTGCCACACACATCAAAATAGACACACCTAATACAGCAACACACACATGCAAATAAGAACCCCTAATACAGCACCACACATAAGCAAATAGCACTCCCCTAATACAGCACCACACACAAGCAAATAGCACCACCTAATAAAGCACCACAGATATGCAAATAGCAGCCGATAACACAGCACCGCAAACATGCAACTAGCACCCCTGAATACAGCACCACACACATGCAAACAGCACCCCTGAATAGAGCATCACAAACATGCAAATAACATGTCTTCATACAGTGCCACACATATGCAACTAGCACCCCCTTATACAGCACCACACATATGCAAATAGCACCCACGAATAGAGAACCACACACATGCAAATGCAAATAACACCTCATAATACAGTCCCACACACATGCAAATAGCATCCCTGAATAGCGCACCACACCCATGCAAATAACACCCCTTCATGCAGCACAATACAGATGCAAATAGCACCCCCGAATACAGCAGCACACATATGCAAATAGCACCCCCTAATACAGCACTTCACACATGCAACTAGAACCCCCTAATACAGCACCACACATATGCAAATAGCACCCCCTAATACAGCACCACACACATGCAAATAACACTGCCTAATACAGCACCACACACATGCAAATAGCACCCGCTAATACAGCACCAAACACATGCAAATAGCAACCCCTAATAAAGTGCCACACACAAGGAACCTGCACCCCCTAATACAGAAACACCCACATGCAAATAGCACCAACAAATACAGCACCCTTCACATGCAAAGAGCATCCACTAATAGAGCACCACACACATGAAAATAACACCCCTGAATAGAGCACCACACACAAGCAAATAGCACCACCTAATAAAGCACCACAGATATGCAAATAGCACCCGCTAATACAGCGCCGCAAACATTCAAATAGCACCCCTGAATAAAGCACCACACATATGCAAATAACATCCCTTAATACAGCACGACACAGATGCAAATAGCATCCCAGAATACAGCACCACACACAAGCAACTAGCACCCCCTAATAAAGCACCACACACAGAGGCAAATATCACCCCTGAATACAGGACCAAACAAACATTTAAATGGCACCCCCTAATACAGCAACACACACACACACATGAAAATAGCACCCCTCAATCCAGCACCACACACATGCAAATAGCACCCCTAATACAGCACCACACACACGCATATAGAATACCCTAATACCGCTTCACACACATGGAACCCCCTACTAGAGCACCACACACATGCAAATAGCACGCCCTAATACAGCACCACTTATCTGCAATTAGAACCTCCTAATAGAGAACCACACACATGCAAATAGCACTTCCGAATACAGCACCACACAAATGCAAAGAGCACCCCCTAATTCATAGTCACACACATGCAAATAGCAACCCCCTAATTCAACACAACACATGCAAATAGCACCCCCTAATAAAGCACGACAAACATGCAACTAGCACTCTAATACAGTACTCACATATGCAAATGAAACCCCCAATACAGCACCACACACATGCAAACAGCATATCAATACAGCACCACACACATGCAAATAGCACGACAGACATGCAAATAACAGCACCACACACATGCAAATAGCACCATCTAATACAGCATAAGACACATAAAAATAACAACCCATTATACAGCACGAGAAACATGCAAATAGCAATCCCTAATACAGCACAAATGCAAATAGCAACCCCTAATACAGCGCCACACACAAGGAACCTACACCCCCTAATACAGAAACACCCACATGCAAATAGCACCAAAAAATAAAGCACCCTTCATTTGCAAATAGCATCCCCTAATAGAGCACCACACACATGCAAATACCACCCCTGAATAGAGCACCACACACATGCAAATGTCAGCCCTTAATACACCGCCACACACACATGCACGTAGCACCAACAAATACAGCACCACACACAAGCAAATAGCACCACCTAATAAAGCACCACAGATATGCAAATAGCAGCCGATAACACAGCACCGCAAACATGCAACTAGCACCCCTGAATACAGCACCACATATATGCAAATAAAACCCCTTAATACAGCACAACAAAGATGCAAATAGCATCGCAGAATACAGCAACACACACATGCAAAAAATCATCCCTTAATACAGCACCACACACAAGCAACTAGCACCCTCTAATACAGCATAACACACATAAAAATAACACCCCATTATACAGCACGAGAAACATGCAAATAGCATACCCTAATACAGCACTACACACATGCAATTAGCATTTCCGAACACAGCACCACACACATGCAAGTAACACCCACTATCAAAACACACATGCAAATAAAACCCTCTAATACAGTGCCACACACATCCAAATAGACACCCCTAATACAGCACCACACACATGCAAATAAGAACCCCTAATACAGCAAAACACATAAGCAAATGGAACCCCCAATATAGCACCACACACATGCAAACAGCACCCCTGAATTCAACAAATGCAAATAACATGTCTTCATACAGTGCCACACACATGCAACTAGCACCCCATTATACAGCACCACAAATATGCAAATAGCACCCACTAATAGAGAACCACACACATGCAAATAACACCTCATAATACAGTACCACACACATGTAAATAGCACCCCTGAATAGCGCAACACACATATGCAAATAACAACCTTTCATACAGCACAACACAGATGCAAATAGCACCCCCGAATACAGCAGCACAGATATGCAAATAGCACCCCCTAATACAGCACTTCACACATGCAACTAGAACCCCCTAATACAGCACCACACATATGCAAATAGCCCCCCCCCCCCGCCAACAGCACCACACACATGCAAATAACATCCCTTAATAAAGCACAACACAGATGCAAATAGCACCCGCTAATAATGCACGCCACACATGCAAATAGCAACCCCTAATAAAGTGCCACACACAAGGAACCTGCACCCCCTAATACAGAAACACCCACATGCAAATAGCACCAACAAATACAGCACCCTTCACATGCAAAGAGCATCCACTAATAGAGCACCACACACATGAAAATAACACCCCTGAATAGAGCACCACACACAAGCAAATAGCACCACCTAATAAAGCACCACAGATATGCAAATAGCACCCGCTAATACAGCGCCGCAAACATTCAAATAGCACCCCTGAATAAAGCACCACACATATGCAAATAACATCCCTTAATACAGCACGACACAGATGCAAATAGCATCCCAGAATACAGCACCACACACAAGTAACTAGCACCCCCTAATACAGCACCACACACAGAGGCAAATATCACCCCTGAATACAGGACCAAACAAACATTTAAATGGCACCCCCTAATACAGCAACACACACACACACACATGAAAATAGCACCCCTCAATCCAGCACCACATATCTGCAATTAGAACCTCCTAATAGAGAACCACACACATGCAAATAGCACTTCCGAATACAGCACCACACAAATGCAAAGAGCACCCCCTAATTCAGAGTCACACACATGCAAATAGCAACCCCCTAATTCAACACAACACATGCAAATAGCACCCCCTAATAAAGCACGACAAACATGCAAATAGCACTCTAATACTGTACTCACATATGCAAATGAAACCCCCAATACAGCACCACACATACATGCAAACAGCATCTCAATACAGCACCACACACATGCAAATAGCACGACACACATGCAAAATAACAGCACCACACACACGCAAATAGCACCATCTAATACAGCATAAGACACATAAAAATAACAACCCATTATACAGCACGAGAAACATGCAAATAGCAACCCCTAATACAGCACACATGCAAATAGCAACCCCTAATACAGCAATGCACACATGCAAATAGCATTCCCGAATAAAGCACCACACACATGCAAGTAACACCCACTATCAAAACACACATGCAAATAAAATCATCTAATACAGTGCCACACACATCCAAATAGACACACCTAATACAGCACCACACACAAGCAAATAGCACCCCCTCCAATACAACACCACACATATGCAAATAGCACCCCCTAATACAGCACCACACACATGCAAATAGAATCCCCCAATACAGCACCACACACATGCAAATAGCACCCCCAATACAGCACCACACACATGCAAATAGCACCCCCTAATACAGCACCACACACATGCAAATAGCACCCCCCCAATACAACACCACACACATGCAAATAGCACCCCCCAATACAACACCACACATATGCAAATAGCACCCGCGAATACTGCACCACACACATGCAAATAGCACCCCCCAATACAACACCACACACATGCAAATAGCACCCCCCCACAATACAACACCACACACATGCAAATAACACCCCCTAATACAGCACCACACACATGCAAATAGCACCCCCTAATACAGCACCACACACATGCAAATAGCACCCCCCCAATACAACACCACACACATGCAAATAGCACCCACCCAATACAACACCACACACATGCAAATAGCACCCCCCAATACAGCACCACACACATGCAAATAACACCCCCTAATACAGCACCACACACATGCAAATAGCACCCCCTAATACAGCACCACACACATGCAAATAGCACCCCCCAATACAGCACCACACACATGCAAATAGCACCCCCTAATACAGCACCACACACATGCAAATAGCACCCCCTAATACAGCACCACACACATGCAAATAGCACCCCCTAATACAGCATCACACACATGGAAATATAATACCCCAATACAGCACCACACACATGCAAATAGCACCCCCAATACAGCACCACACACATGCAAATAGCACCCCCTAATACAGCACCACACACATGCAAATAGCACCCCCTAATACAGCACCACACACATGCAAATAACACCCCCTAATATAGCGCCACACACATGCAAAAAGCACCCCTGAATACAGCACCACACACATGCAAATAGCACCCCCTAATACAGCACCACACACATGCAAATAGCACCCCCTAATACAGCACCTCACACATGCAAATAGCACCCCCTAATACAGCACCACACACATGCAAATAGCAGCCCCTAATACAGCACCACACACATGCAAATAGCACCCTTGAATACAGCACCACACACATGCAAATAGCACCCTTGAATACAGCACCTCACACATGCAAATAACACCCTTGAATACAGCACCTCACACATATGCAAATAGCACCCTTGAATACAGCACCACTCACATGCAGATATTTATCAAAATAGACAAAAATAAGTAAACTTCTGATCCAATTCAGTATCCACAAGTAATATCCAGAGACTACAATTAATCAGGTCACTAAAGCTTTTTCCTATTCTCTGTGTTCACTGCTTAGTTGCTGGTCTTGCTACTAGTTTGTTTTCTCATGCTAATTTAAACAGCTGTCAAGTAAGGTTTAAAGGGAGTGAGAGAGGTGGAAAATATTGATACCTAATCTTGCATTTCTTGTTTACAGATGAATCAGATGCTGGCAAGTCCAGTCCATCCAGCACTACTTTCCCAATCGGAAGTTTTTTCTGTTTAAGAAGCCGATCCGAACGGTGATGGTGGAAATAGCAGAGCCTACTGAGAGTGACTTGGAACCGGCTTTCATTGAACAGACAAAGAGCTTCTGATCTAATATCTTCAACAACACCGAAACACAAACTTCAAATGATGGTTCCACAGACAATGGCAGATGTGAGTGCATGAAAACAACTGCAGAACCGTGCATAACATAATACTTGAAACAATGATTCTCAACCCTGGTCCTGGAGCCCCACACCCTGTCCTGCTGGTTTTTGTTCCAACCGAGCTCTTAATTACTTAATTTAACCCTTAATTGAATGAATAACTGGCCTAATTAGAGATTTTAATTATTTTAAACAGTTGGGAGATATTTCAAGTGAAAAATAAAAATTGTATAAGGATCTTGAATTCTCCAACTTTTATATTTAGCTTCTACACAATTGAAAGATCTCGAGAAATAAGTGCATTAGCTAGAGGAGGGTGTGGGGCTCCAAGACCAGGGTTGAGAAGCACTGTCTTAAAAAAACTGCAGAACTGTGAAAAACAAGGATACAAACAAATGCTTTCACTTTCTAGATGACTCACTGTGAAAGTGAAGGAAATGTCTGTTTATATGCTTACTGGAAATTGCATTAGGTTTCTAGTTAATGCACTTATTTGGGTTTGCTTAAGCTTAATTCTCTTACAGACCTGGCCCTTCGTATGAAAACCACTTGTTGTCTGTTGCATCCTATCTCCTCTGCTCTTTTTCAGTCCTGTTTTGAGCTGCTCTGCCCCTTGGTGTTAATTATTATAAATGAGTCTCTGAGTTTTGGTGTGGTTCTGGTTGCTTTTAAAACTGTGCCTTAAGAATTTTCACCCATTTCAAATGTGCCCTTTCTACTAAGCTTCTAGAACGAGCTGTCACTAGGCAATTAAACCGGCATCTCATTGCTAACAATCTCTCTCTGGCACTGCCCTTAACTGGTTTAGATCATATCTAACAGGACGTCAACAATTTATCTCCCTGGGTGGGTTTAGTTCTGAGGTTGGGCCAGTAATTTCTGGTGTCCTGCAAGGCTCTATCCTCGGTCATGTTTATACGTTTCCCCTCGGCCACATTTTTAAGATCTCATGGCATACACTATCCTTTTTACACAGACGATACTCAAATCTACATTAATTCTAAACCTGATATCATTGCTGCTGTCTCTGTCTTAACTGCCTGTATCTCTGACATAAAAAGTTGGATGCCACAACATTTTTTACACCTTAACTGTGACAAGACTGAAATAATGCTGTTAGGTGCTCCCCGCCTGCTGAGTAAAACCAGTACTTTAAATCTGTCTGTTGATGGAACCATACTTGAGTTCAGATCAAAGATGAAAAATTTGGGTGTGATTTTTGATCCTTTGTTAACTTTTTGAATCGCACGTGCTGAATACTGTCAAGGTTTCTTTTTTCACCTTAGAAATATTGCCAGACTGCGTCCCATGCTTTCTCTACCTGCATCTGAAAAACTGGTTCATGCTTTTGTTTTCTCCAGGATCGATTATTGTAACACCCTGCTCGCTGGGGTGTCCTCGCTAAAATTCAATTAGTTCAAAATTCTGCAGCCAGAATGTTGTCTCGGTCCCGCTGAAGAGATCACATCACTCCTGTCTTGGAGGCCTTGCACTGGCTGCCTGTCAGGTTTAGAACTGATTTTAAAATGTTAATGCTGGCATATAAGGCTCTTCTTGGGCTAGCTGTGACTTATCTGTCGATCTTTTATCTTTTTACACTCCCACTCGCAACCTCCGCTCTGCTGATCTCAGACTGTTGTGTGTCCTGCCTGCTCACCTGCGCTCTATGGGTGGCAGGGCCTTCTATTGCTGTGCGCCCAAATTGTGGAACTCTATTCCACTAGAGATCAGGGACTCAGCTTCTTTGAGTGTTTTTAAAGTTAATTTAAAGACTTTCTTTTTTAGAAAGGTGTTTTTGTGATTTTTATGATTGTTTTATCTCCTTGTGTTTCTTTTATGCATAATCTATTTATTTATTGCAGTACTATTAATTGTGAAGCTCTGAGATGACTGCTTTTAAGGGCACTATACTAAATATATATTATTATTATTATTATTATTTATTATTATTATTATTATTATTATTATTATTAGATGAATCGCTCTGTACACATGTCATGTGCTGTTGATATTTGTCTTACAGAGTGTGATGGTACAAGATAGCACTGTACATAACCTAATTCTTAGGTATTTACAGCTCTTAGGAATTTGCATGATCAAGGGTTACCACCAGTTAAAGTCTATTTTGTCCACGGCAGCCAAATTATCATTTGGAGATATCTAAAAAAATATATATTTAAAGATATCTCTAAATCATTTATAGATATCTCTAATGGTTTAAAGATGACTCTAACTAACTTCCTGTCCATTTACAGATATCAATGTATTTTAGATATCTCTACATGTTTTACACATCTCTAAATGACAATTCTCTTTGCCATATTGTGTCCGTGTGGCATGTTTTGAATTTCATAAAGATCACGTGCTTTGAATTTTAATATTGAAACTTTTTCTTTCACCTTAACTAGCTGTAACAGTGAAACACATTGATCTACTGTCAAACTCGAAAATCTTTACAAAAACGTACAACTGCAAACTGTCAACCTGCCAAGAACACTAACAGGCTGTTTTGATGTATGATTGGGCATGTTTACTTAACAAATATTCTTTAAATGAAAGAATATAAAGAAATAGTGTATAGTTTGTGTTTTGCAGTGCTGGGGAGAATGATAGTGTGGTCAGAGCTGTTCAGAATACAGATTCCTACTCACACTCAAGCACAGCTTCCTAACCCTGGCCACTGTGAGAATGTATGTACAGCATGTAAATACATGTATGATGTATAGGAATACTGTTGACCTGGGGAGCTCCTGAGTGGCACATCCATTTGGCAGGGTAATCCTTGTCTCACCAGTGCACACCAGCGATTCCTGTGGCGGCCGGGTGCTTGCAGATTGGCTGAGTTGTCAGCAGAACTGCATTTCCTCTGAAGCCATAGGTCTGGTTGTCGTCACTGTCGGCCTGTGGAAAGAGGAAGTCGGCTTCACAGCATGCGTTTTGGAAGACCCGGGTGCTCTTCTAGTCTCTCCCAAGTCGATACGGGAGTTGCAGTGCTGAGACAACGTCTTAAAAACAATTGGATACACAACATTGGGGAAAAAATGGGGGATAAAAATAATTGTCGAGTCCAAATTAAAAAAAAAAAAAAAAAAAAAAAAAAAAAAAAAAAATCGTCTCTCCACATAATTGCATAGGCTCGGAATGGGTGTGACTCGATTTAATCAGATTCAAAACTTTATTTTTCCCTTTGAAATATTGTACAGTACAGCCGGCCTAACGTTTTGTAATGACAGTTCATGTTAAACATAAAACTTCAATAACTTGCTGTCCATACTGAGTATGCAAGCGAGGGTTTTACAGCCACTTTGTCATTTTCTCTTTTGTTCCTCTGCCAAGCTGCTGCTGTCAGTTCTACATCACATTTCTGAAACACTCTGGTATTTTTTTAAATGCTCGGATGTTCAAACCCAGTGGAGCTGAAGCAGACTCACTTAGCAACACCGGCATCAGGACCATGCAGCTTCATGCAATAAAGCGTTTAGACAAATGCATTTAACAGAATCATATGATCGTAGAAAACAATTTATTATTATTATTATTATTATTATTATTATTATTATTATTATTATACATTTTTTAGCCCTTTACCCGGGGAGGGGGATGACTTCCTGTCGTGTACAAAAAATACATTTAAAAAATCACAGTACAATTAATAATACAATTAAGAGCAAGATATAAAATACAATGACTTCAGTTCTACAAGAGTACAAAACACAGTATGATTCAATGTCAAGGCAGTTCAAGTTAGAACAGATAAGTGTCGACAGTTACATCAGGATAAGATAGGAGTGCAGTGGAATAAAAACAGCTGAAATACAAAATACTTCAGATTAAGGAACAGTTGTAGCAAATGTAAAAGTACAGGATTAAATACAGTAAAATAGGGAGCAGATAAGTGCAAATTAAAGTGCATTTAAGGCAGAGTGCTACAGTGTCCAGAAGGGAAGAGGTGTATTATAAAATGGGACCAATTTCACGTTATGCAATTAAACAATTTCTGCAATTATCCTGTATGCAAATAAGAGGAGCCGACTGTGTCTTGATTCTAGTGTGATACATAGTGAATGCATTTTGTTTTTACAACTCGGGGATCACAACTGGGGGACTAAATACAGTTAATTTGTGAGGGACGAAAATACTACTTTTTCTGAAACTTATGTGTGTCTGTGCAGGAAGCAGCCATGAGTCGCAGTCCAGTGACAGCGCCGGCCCCTGTGTGTCTGATAGAGAACAGCTCCAGTAGAGAGCTCCAAGTGAACCAGCAGGCATTGCAGATCCTCTCCCAGATTGAGCAGCCAGTGCTGGTGGTGGCTATTATAGGGCTCTATCGCATCGGCCAATCCTACCTCATGAACAAGCTGGCTGGGCAGAGAACAGGTCTGGAACTGTTTTAAGCTTTCATTATTTCCAGTACACATAAAATACACAAGGGCCTGCCTTGCACCTTGTGTCTGGTGGGTTAGGGTCCGGCTTATCGTCACCCTCTATAGGATACATTGGCTATGGATGTATGTACAGTACCGTGAAAAAGTATTTGCCCCCTGTCTGATTTTTTCCATATTTTTGACACTGAATGTTACCAGATCTTCAACCAAAATCTAATATTAGATAAAAGGGACCCTGAGTGAACAAATAACACAATTTTGATACATATTTCATTTATTTATTAAAGAAAGTTATGCAACACCCAATGCCCCCGTGTGAAAAAGTAATCGCCCCCTTAGACTCAATAACTGGTTACGCCACCTTTAGCAGCAATAACTGCAACCAAGCACTTCCTGTAGTTATTGATCAGTCTCTCACAGCGCCGTGGAGGAATTTTGGCCCACCCCTTCATGCAGAACTGCTTCAACTCAGTGACATTTGTGGGTTTTTGATCATAAACTACTCGTTTCAGGTCCTGCCACAACATCTCAATGTGGTTTAGGTCCGGACTTTGACAAGTCCATTCCAAAGCTTTCAATTTCTTCTTCTTCAAACATTCTGATGTAGACTTACTTGTGTGTTTTGGATCATTGTCTTTGCTGCAAGACCCAGCTGTGCTTCAGCTTAAGCTCATGGATGGATGGCCTGACATTATCCTGCAGAATTCTCTGATACAGAGCAGAATTCATGGTTCCTTCAATGACGGCAAGTCGTCCAGGTCCTGATGCAGCAAAGTATCCCCAAATCATGACACTACCACCACCATGCTTGATATGAGATTCTTACTGTGGAATGCAGTGTTTGGTTTTTGCCAGACACAACGGGGCCCATGTTGGCTAAAAAGTCCCCCCCTCCCTCGAGCCTCTGAATGTTGACTCCATGACTGGGTTTAATTGGTCAGAATTACCACTTGCTCCAGGTATTTAGTAATTAATGATTTAGCGATACCTACAAAACAACAACCTGCAGGGTTGAGGTAGTTCAATACTAATATGATCAAATTATTATGCACATGAAATATTGTTAAGATTTTATTAATGTTACTGTATATTAAATAAGATTAGAAGAATACTATAAGTGAAGTTAATAATACAATTGAACCTCATTTATCCACATGCGTTGGGGGACAAGCCTTTTATATGTGAAAAATAATATTAGGAGAATAATAAGAGTGGTTAATAATCATGATATAACAGAGATATGTTTTTTGTAGATTTCCTAGTTTTAATGGAATTGAATTTAATGAGAACCACTGCTGTACAATGCATTGATCTTTATTAAAACTTTTTATAGTTTCATATTTATGAAACTGTTAGAGACTTGATTCAATTCAGTGTGTATTTAATTCTGAATGCCCAGGGAGATGAGAAGAATGAGACCTGGATCTTCTCCCTGGCTGTCCTGCTCGGCAGCTCCCTAGTGTATCACAGCCTGAGAACCATCACCAGTGATGTGGTGCAGAGTCTGCAGTATCCACACAAACAAAGGTTGTTTTTTAATCGATAGCTTTTGAAAAATGAGTAGAAATTGTATTTGCTACTGTCAGGCACTTTGCTGACAAGCTATATAAGACCCCCCCCGCACAGATATTTACTCATAAAAACTTTCAATGCAATATTTTATTGGAATTAGAATGCTTTTAGACTTGCTGTGCTGCCCGGGCTGGCAGTGTTATAGTAGGTTTCTAATGAAAAGTTTCTTGCATACATTATTATAAACGTATATATTGCTCCCAAGTGGGACGTCCAGCAAAGGCACTCCCTGGCGTGCAGGATGTTCCCCATAGCCCCAGGATTGCTGGTTCGAGTCCATTGCCAGCTGTGGCAGGGTGTTCCCAGGAGGCGGTGCACAATTGGCTGTTAATTGGCTGGGTATTCCAAATTGGGAGAAAAAGTGGGTAAAATAATTGGCAATACCAAATTTAAAAAAGAAACATTTTTTGGAGCCTGTGTTGTGCAATGTGGAGCAAGCATCCTCAACATGGGTTCATAGCTATGTGACTGAGTTGACAGAACATCTGCAAGTTAAAGCAAGAAATGACAGTCTGGACGTCTCCTCTCAATTTGCTCGGTTCTTGCTCTCATATGATTGGACACTGAGTGATTTCACTTTGCAATTAGTTCTGAACGAGAAGCCCAAGTATCTGAATAATTCCTTGGAGCTCAAAAACAGTAACATGTCACAGAAACACACTTATTAATATTAAGACGTGAACAATAGATTAGAAAGGTTTGTCTAATCATGTTTCAAAAACTGCAACAGTTGGTGCCTCTCTTACGGAAGCTGGCAGTTGATGCTCCTGTATCAGCTGTGTTCTTTTTTTAAATCTGAGGGAGACTAAGCAGTTCTGCATTTGTTCTGGTATCGCAGTGGCCGTCTAGGTATACAAGGGATCAAAATTTCATTTAGATAAGAGATGGCCCAATCCTTTAATGCTTTGAAAGAAGTAATAAAAAATGACCCTAAAATCAACCAAGATCTATACCAACCTTGTAAATCAAGGAATAGGACTTTAAAGTCAACTTAGTACAATGTAAGTCAATGAAAACAAACTCCCACTTAATATCAATTTGAACTGCAAATCTATGACCAACTGTATTTTGGCACATTTGGTCAACCTTATTTTCGAATCCCTTGCTGTCACATGATGATATTTGTAACAGGTAAAGCCTCATTATGTATACAGCACTTTACTAATCTCAAATGAAAATGGAAAAGGCTTGTAAAAGATCAGCTGTAACCTTTGCCACAGTCAGTTTGTAAATTGCGGTTTGTAATATTGTTTTGCAAACTACAATTTTCAATACGTTTTGTAGCTTACATGACGAAAAAGAAAGTCTGCAACAGAGAATATAGAAATCCTGTAAAAAGGTTCTTGGAAGCACTTTTAAAGGGTTCCTCCACAATGGCAGCCCCAGGAACACTAAAAGATTCTTACTGGAACCTTTACATTTTGGAATGTATAACCAGCTTCCCTTTTCATAGGAACAAAAGAATCTGCTAGAGAACAGTCTGGAGGGGAAGGCAAAGAAAATGAGAAATTAAATCAGTAGACTGGAACAGAAAAAGGAGGAGGCATAGTCCCTGTCCTCCCTGAGCAGAGTTGTGGAAACAGTTGGCAGTGTGATTCCCTTTGGTTTCCCTGGGATTGGTGGACTAGTAGCTACAATTGGTACTTCCTTTATTTCACATTAGCTTCGATGGAATTATTTTTCTATTTTTTATTTTTTTTTTAAATTGGGAATTGTCAATTATTTATTACACCCATTTTCTTCCAGTTGGAATATCCAATTGTTTTTAAGACCTTGTCTCAGCGCTGCAACTCCTGAATTGACTCCTCCTAGCCATCGTCAGTGATGGCATAGCCTGGCTTCGAGCCAGTGATCTCCAGGCTATAGGGGGCATCCTGCACCTCTGGTGAAGTGCCCTAGCTGGGTGTGGTGCTCAGGATCTCCTTATTTATCTGTCTTTTTAATTATTTTTTTTTAGCAGACTCCCCCTATCCAGAGCGACTTACTGTAGTTATTACAAAATACAGTAAATTCAGTGACGATTAATAGCACATTCAAATTAAAGCATACAATACAGATCACTTACACTCATGTATGCTCTCTGAACAGTAGAGATTAGACCAATGCTGTTAACATGAAGTCTTGCTTTCTTCTTGATTATTTGCAAATCCAAACAGAATTTAAAACAGTATTATGTATGCTTAAATTGTTTCAAAGTGTAAATTGTCGGCTTTTGTCAAGCAATATTGTTTTTTTTTAAATTAACATTACATGCAAAACAATTAACTAAATCTCGTAGGTCTGCAACATGGGAGCACAAACGATTAATTCTCAAACTGAACGCAGTTGGAATTCAAGGAAACACATGTACATGGATTAGGGAGTGGTTAACATGTAGAAAACAGAAAGTACTGATTAGAGGAAAAACCTCAGAATGGAGTGTGGTAACCAGTGGTGTACCACAGGGATCAGTATTAGGTCCTCTGCTATTCCTAATCTACATTAATGATTTAGATTCTGGTATAGTAAGCAAACTTGTTAAATTTGCAGACGACACAAAAGTAGGAGGAGTGGCAAACACTGTTGCAGCAGCAAAGGTCATTCAAAATGATCTAGACAAGATTCAGAACTGGGCAGACACATGGCAAATGACATTTAATAGAGAAAAGTGTAAGGTACTGCACGCAGGAAATAAAAATGTACATTATAAATATCATATGGGAGATATTGAAATTGGAGAAGGAATCTATGAAAAAGACCTAGGAGTTTTTGTTGACTCAGAAATGTCTTCATCTAGGCAATGTGGGGAAGCTATAAAAAAGGCTAACAAGATGCTCGGATACATTGTGAAAAGTGTTGAATTTAAATCAAGGGAAGTAATGTTAAAACTGTACAATGCACTAGTAAGACCTCATCTTGAATATTGTGTTCAGTTCTGGTCACCTCGCTATAAAAAAGATATTGCTGCTCTAGAAAGAGTGCAAAGAAGAGCGACCAGAATTATTCCGGGCTTAAAAGGCATGTCATATGCAGACAGGCTAAAAGAATTGAATCTGTTCAGTCTTGAACAAAGAAGACTACGTGGCGACCTAATTCAAGCATTCAAAATTCTAAAAGGTATTGACAGTGTCGACCCAAGGGACTTTTTCAGCCTGAAAAAAGAAACAAGGACCAGGGGTCACAAATGGAGTTTAGAAAAAGGGGCATTCAGAACAGAAAATAGGAGACACTTTTTTACACAGAGAATTGTGAGGGTCTGAAATCAACTCCCCAGTAATGTTGTTGAAGCTGACACCCTGGGATCCTTCAAGAAGCTGCTTGATGAGATTTTGGGATCAATAAGCTACTAACAACCAAACGAGCAAGATGGGCCGAATGGCCTCCTCTCGTTTGTAAACTTTCTTATGTTCTTATGTTCTAACATTGTAATTTTCCCACCGCACCATCTTCCACAAGTGGAAGTGGAGAGCTGACTGGACCGGCCCCGCTTTCGGTTGACGCAGGACCAGTCACTCCAAGCATCACTGCCTGCCTGCCTGCTTATCAATGATTCCCCGAGATCCCAATCAGTATTTGTTTAACGATAACGACTCTGCATCAACATGCTGTAAAGTGTTTCAGTCGGAGTGCTGCATTTCTGTTCTTTCCTGAGTTTCCCTTTTTCAAAATGAATAAACACAGTGCGCTGCCATCGAGACAGAACAGCAACTGCAGTGACAGCCAAATAGTCCACAACAACAATAAAAGCTACAAATAAACCTATTTGAAATACAGACTTAAACTAGGGGAAAAACTAGCTCACAAATATGTTATGCTGGTTCCATTTCTGATCATTTTAGTCACAACCACTGCAACTAACCATTACAACCCCTACCCCCTAAACAGAAAAAACAGGTGAAAATAGCCGGGTCCTTAAAGGATGGGAGTGGGCTGTACTTTTTGGTTTGCTGTTTTGTGTGTTTGTGAATCTTCTGGTCCAGTGAAGGCCTCGCTCAGCCTGGAAACCTTTATTTTTGTAAGTCTTGTTTTGTGTTGTGTTTTTTGTGCTTCAAATGCCTTTGTTTTGGCCCTTGTGCCCTTTATTTTGTGCTTATTTATAATAAAAGTGTTATTTTTTTGAACTGCAGTCTGTCTCTGGGCCTCTATCCACTTGCCAGCCTGTCACAGGCATCTTCACAATATCACTGCTTATTTATTTCTTGGCAACCCATGTGAGGGAGGGGTTATCTTACCAGTGTCTTTCTGATCATTTTGTATATCATTTTTCAATAAAAACTTTATTAAAAAAACAAAAAATAAACATTGTGTAAATTCTTGTGAACTATTTCAGAACTGAACTGTTATCAAAAATAACTGTAAGCCTTGTCCTGCTAAACAATGGCAGGTAGCAAATGTGACTGTCAGCAAATAAAACTCCCACACCAAATAAACTGGAAAATATCAGCACTCTATACACAACCAATACAATAAACAACCAACCCCCTTTAAATTCGTTATGATTCATTTACTAACCAAAGAAGCTCAGTGTATTGATTTCCATTAAATCTCCCTGTGCTTGAGTTGAGGGAACAAGGACAGGCAACTTTAGTTTCAAACTGTTGCCAGTATACATGTTGAGGTATTATTTTGCTGTGGGTTTGAAGTAGTTCGTTTGACTCTAACACTTGATTTAATCTAGGACAAGCACATATTTTCATTTCTGAATTAACCACACTGTAGTTCTGTTTCATTTCTGAATTAACCACACTAGTTCTGTTTCATTTCTGAATTAACCACACTGTAGTTCTGTACCCTATTCTGTTCAAGGGGCTGTGGTTGAGCTAGCCAGTTTAACAGAAACTCTACATATAAGCGGCATTTTGGCTGTCTCTGCCTTAACCACTAGATTTTTTTTTAACAGTTTACATATAGGCTGTATTATATCTCTAATTACACGTAAGAACCTGTAAATAAACCTCTGTGGATAAAGCAAAATAAAACAGCCATTATTTATACTAGTTTCAGTACAGGGGTTCCATTTTCTAATGTTGCAGTCTATTGTTTGCACCACATCTTTTAAAAAGCAAAATAAAAAGGAAACAGGTTTGTGTTAAAAAAAAAAAAAAAAAAAAAAAAAAATCACATTCAAATGTGCATTTTATTAAAAAATGGGATCATTGCCAATAATTTAGAATCTCGTTTGGGAATACTTGATAGTCATACATCATGTTTCTTAAAAGTGGTTCAGAGGGTGTCATTGGCACTTTTAAGAGTTAAGTCAAAATTAAAGGGCTGAATTCAGTCTTCTGTGCACGTTCTGTTCCCAGGGTGCCATGGGCACCTTTTTGCATATGGTTTGGGATGGTACGAATGTGGCTTCATTCTGGGCTCAGATTTCTTCTAGCCTGTCCACTATTTTGGAAGAGATTATTACTTATTCCTCTCTGCTGTTTTTACTAAATGATGAGTGATCCCTTGACTTATCACCCCTGCAGAAGCATATCTGGTTAGCTGGCCTCACAGCAGCTAAGAAGAGGATAGCTCTGCAGTGGCTGCTCCGGCACTCTCTGCCTTGGCAGCAGTAGATCTTTTCTTTTTTAAATTCACTAAATATATTTTAAACCCGAATCCAACAATCTGATTAAATCAGTCTATTGGGGTCCTTCTGGGGGAGGGGCGGGTGGGTGTTGTGGCTACTGATGGGTGGGGAGGGG
>NC_054567.1:0-7931 GCF_017654505.1 Polyodon spathula | reverse complement strand
TAGAGTTTACAAACGAGAGGAGGCCATGAGGCCCATCTTGCTCGTTTGGTTGGTAGTTGCTTATTGATCCCAGAATCTTATCAAGCAGCTTCGTGAAGGATCCCAGGGTGTCATCTTCAACAACAATACTGGAGCCTAACATTCCAGTCCCTCACAATTTTCTGTGTAAAAAAGTGTCTCCTATTATTCTATTCTGAATGCCCCTTTGTCTAAAACTCCATTTGTGACCCCTGGTCCTAGTTTCTTTTTTCAGTAAAAAGTCGACTTTTTCCCCCAGGGAACGCAGCGTGCGCTAATACTTTTAGAAATTTTGAATGCTTGGATCAGGTCGCAACGTAGTATTCTTTTGTTCAAGACTGAAAAGATTCAACTCTTTTAGCCTGTCTGCACATGACATACCTTTTAAACCATGAATAATTCTGGTCACTCTTCTTTCGCTCTTCTTTGCATTCTTTTTAGAGCAGCAATAACTTTTTTTATTGTGAGGTGACCAGAACTGAATACAATGTGCTAGGTGAGGTCTTACAAATTCATTGGAAAGTTTTAGCATTACTTTCTTTGATTTAAGTTCAACACTTTTTTTCACAATGTATCCGAGTATCTTGTCTGCCTTTTTTTTATAGCTTCCCCACATTGCCTAGATTAAGAGTTGTAAAGACTCAGTTGTTTTGGATCCCAGAAAAAGTATCTAAAAAGGCAGCGGTACAAGTTATAGAGTGTATATCTAAAATATAGACATGTCAAAAATCATAAAGGGGGAGACGACCGGCATGGAATATGTAAAAAAGAGGATAATTTACAAGTAAACGGTCATAGACGGGTATAAGAACTAGCACAGATCGAGTAAACTACTGGAAACGAAGGCCTGTCACAAAGGGTAGCGGAGGATGAGATGAAAAACACAGCAGGACGTTTAAATGGTTCAAACGAATGTATTTGGTCTTAGGATTTAGCTTACATTTAATCTTATCGTATCCTTGTGGATTATGGATGACTAGGGACACCATGGGTTTAATTGTTGGCGACCGTTAACCACACTCCATTCTGAGGTTTTTCGTCTAGTCAGTACTTTCGTTTTTCTACATGTTAACCACTCCCTAAAACATGTACATGTGTTTCCTTAAATCCCAACTGCGTTCAGTTTGAGAATTAACGTTTGTGCTCCCATGTTGCAGACCTACGAGATTTAGTTAATTGTTTTGCATGTAATGTTAATTTAAAAAAAAACAATATTGCTTGACAAAAGCCGACAATTTACACTTTGAAACAATTTAAGCATACATAATACTGTTTTAAATTCTGTTTGGATTTGCAAATAATCAAGAAGAAAGCAAGACTTCATGTTAACAGCATTGGTCTAATCTCTACTGTTCAGAGAGCATACATGAGTGTAAGTGATCTGTATTGTATGCTTTAATTTGAATGTGCTATTAATCGTCACTGAATTTACTGTATTTTGTAATAACTACAGTAAGTCGCTCTGGATAGGGGGAGTCTGCTAAAAATAAAAATAATTAAAAAGACACCGATAAATAAGGCGATCCTGAGCACACACCCAGCTAGGGCCCTTCACAGAGTGCAGGATACACCCTATAGCCTGGAGATCACTGGCTCGAAGCCAGGCTATGCCATCACTGACGATGGCTAGGAGGAGTCAATTCAGGAGTTGCAGCGCTGAGACAAGGTCTTAAAAAAACAATTGGATATTCCAAATTGGGAGGAAAAATGGGTGTGTAATAAAGAATTGCAATTCCCAATTTAAAAAAAAAATAAAAAATAGAAAAATAATTCTCACGAAGCTAAGTGAACTAAAGGAAGTTACACAATTGTAGCTACTAGTCCACCAATCCCAGGGAAACCAAAGGGAATCACACTGCCAACTGTTTCCACAACTCTGCTCAGGGAGGACAGGGACTATGCCTCCTCCTTTTTCTGTTCCAGTCTACTGATTTAATTTCTCATTTTCTTTGCCTTCCCCTCCAGACTGTTCTCTAGCAGATTCTTTTGTTCCTATGAAAAGGGAAGCTGGTTATACATTCCAAAATGTAAAGGTTCCAGTAAGAATCTTTTAGTGTTCCTGGGGCTGCCATTGTGGAGGAACCCTTTAAAAGTGCTTCCAAGAACCTTTTTACAGGATTTCTATATTCTCTGTTGCAGACTTTCTTTTTCGTCATGTAAGCTACAAAACGTATTGAAAATTGTAGTTTGCAAAACAATATTACAAACCGCAATTTACAAACTGACTGTGGCAAAGGTTACAGCTGATCTTTTACAAGCCTTTTCCATTTTCATTTGAGATTAGTAAAGTGCTGTATACATAATGAGGCTTTACCTGTTACAAATATCATCATGTGACAGCAAGGGATTCGAAAATAAGGTTGACCAAATGTGCCAAAATACAGTTGGTCATAGATTTGCAGTTCAAATTGATATTAAGTGGGAGTTTGTTTTCATTGACTTACATTGTACTAAGTTGACTTTAAAGTCCTATTCCTTGATTTACAAGGTTGGTATAGATCTTGGTTGATTTTAGGGTCATTTTTTATTACTTCTTTCAAAGCATTAAAGGATTGGGCCATCTCTTATCTAAATGAAATTTTGATCCCTTGTATACCTAGACGGCCACTGCGATACCAGAACAAATGCAGAACTGCTTAATCTCCCTCAGATTTAAAAAAAGAACACAGCTGATACAGGAGCATCAACTGCCAGCTTCCGTAAGAGAGGCACCAACTGTTGCAGTTTTTGAAACATGATTAGACAAACCTTTCTAATCTATTGTTCACGTCTTAATATTAATAAGTGTGTTTCTGTGACATGTTACTGTTTTTGAGCTCCAAGGAATTATTCAGATACTTGGGCTTCTCGTTCAGAACTAATTGCAAAGTGAAATCACTCAGTGTCCAATCATATGAGAGCAAGAACCGAGCAAATTGAGAGGAGACGTCCAGACTGTCATTTCTTGCTTTAACTTGCAGATGTTCTGTCAACTCAGTCACATAGCTATGAACCCATGTTGAGGATGCTTGCTCCACATTGCACAACACAGGCTCCAAAAAATGTTTCTTTTTTAAATTTGGTATTGCCAATTATTTTACCCACTTTTTCTCCCAATTTGGAATACCCAGCCAATTAACAGCCAATTGTGCACCGCCTCCTGGGAACACCCTGCCACAGCTGGCAATGGACTCGAACCAGCAATCCTGGGGCTATGGGGAACATCCTGCACGCCAGGGAGTGCCTTTGCTGGACGTCCCACTTGGGAGCAATATATACGTTTATAATAATGTATGCAAGAAACTTTTCATTAGAAACCTACTATAACACTGCCAGCCCGGGCAGCACAGCAAGTCTAAAAGCATTCTAATTCCAATAAAATATTGCATTGAAAGTTTTTATGAGTAAATATCTGTGCGGGGGGGGTCTTATATAGCTTGTCAGCAAAGTGCCTGACAGTAGCAAATACAATTTCTACTCATTTTTCAAAAGCTATCGATTAAAAAACAACCTTTGTTTGTGTGGATACTGCAGACTCTGCACCACATCACTGGTGATGGTTCTCAGGCTGTGGTACACTAGGGAGCTGCCGAGCAGGACAGCCAGGGAGAAGATCCAGGTCTCATTCTTCTCATCTCCCTGGGCATTCAGAATTAAATACACACTGAATTGAATCAAGTCTCTAACAGTTTCATAAATATGAAACTATAAAAAGTTTTAATAAAGATCAATGCATTGTACAGCAGTGGTTCTCATTAAATTCAATTCCATTAAAACTAGGAAATCTACAAAAAACATATCTCTGTTATATCATGATTATTAACCACTCTTATTATTCTCCTAATATTATTTTTCACATATAAAAGGCTTGTCCCCCAACGCATGTGGATAAATGAGGTTCAATTGTATTATTAACTTCACTTATAGTATTCTTCTAATCTTATTTAATATACAGTAACATTAATAAAATCTTAACAATATTTCATGTGCATAATAATTTGATCATATTAGTATTGAACTACCTCAACCCTGCAGGTTGTTGTTTTGTAGGTATCGCTAAATCATTAATTACTAAATACCTGGAGCAAGTGGTAATTATGACCAATAAACCCCGTCAGGAGTCCACTATTCAGAGTCAACATTCAGAGGGGGGGGGGGGGGGGGGGGGGGGGGACAAACTTTTTAGCCAACATGGGCCCCGTTGTGTCTGGCAAAAACCAAACACTGCATTCCACAGTAAGAATCTCATATCAAGCATGGTGGTGGTAGTGTCATGATTTGGGGATGCTTTGCTGCATCAGGACCTGGACAACTTGCCGTCATTGAAGGAACCATGAATTCTGCTCTGTATCAGAGAATTCTACAGGAGAATGTCAGGCCATCCATCCATGAGCTGAAGCTGAAGCACAGCTGGGTCATGCAGCAAGACAATGATCCAAAACACACAAGAAAGTCTACATCAGAATGGTTGAAGAAGAAGAAACTTAAAAGTTTTGGAATGGCCTAGTCAAAGTCCAGACCTAAACCACATTGAGATGTTGTGGCAGGACCTGAAACGAGTAGTTTATGCTCAAAAACCCACAAATGTCACTGAGTTGAAGCAGTTCTGCATGAAGGGTGGGCCAAAATTCCTCCACGGCGCTATAAGAATTCAATAACTACAGGAAGCAGTTGGTTACAGTTATTGCTGCTAAAGGTGGCGTAACCAGTTATTGAGTCTAAGGGGGAAATTACTTTTTCACACGGGGGCATTGGGTGTTGCATAACTTTAATAAATAAATGAAATAAGTATCAAAATGTTGTGTTATTTGTTCACTGAGGGTCCCTTTTATCTAAATATTAGATTTTGGTTGAAGATCTGATAACATTCAGTGTCAAAAATGCAGAAAATCAGACAGGGGGGCAAATACTTTTTCACGGTACTGTACATACATCCATAGCCAATGTATCCTATAGAGGGTGACGATAAGCCGGACCCTAACCCACCAGACACAAGGTGCAAGGCAGGCCCTTGTGTATTTTATGTGTACTGGAAATAATGAAAGCTTAAAACAGTTCCAGACCTGTTCTCTGCCCAGCCAGCTTGTTCATGAGGTAGGATTGGCCGATGCGATAGAGCCCTATAATAGCCACCACCAGCACTGGCTGCTCAATCTGGGAGAGGATCTGCAATGCCTGCTGGTTCACTTGGAGCTCTCTACTGGAGCTGTTCTCTATCAGACACACAGGGGCCGGCGCTGTCACTGGACTGCGACTCATGGCTGCTTCCTGCACAGACACACATAAGTTTCAGAAAAAGTAGTATTTTCGTCCCTCACAAATTAACTGTATTTAGTCCCCCAGTTGTGATCCCCGAGTTGTAAAAACAAAATGCATTCACTATGTATCACACTAGAATCAAGACACAGTCGGCTCCTCTTATTTGCATACAGGATAATTGCAGAAATTGTTTAATTGCATAACGTGAAATTGGTCCCATTTTATAATACACCTCTTCCCTTCTGGACACTGTAGCACTCTGCCTTAAATGCACTTTAATTTGCACTTATCTGCTCCCTATTTTACTGTATTTAATCCTGTACTTTTTTGTACATTTGCTCAACTGTTCCTTAATCTGAAGTATTTTGTATTTCAGCTGTTTTTATTCCACTGCACTCCTATCTTATCCTGATGTAACTGTCGACACTGTTATCTGTTCTAACTTGAACTGCCCTGACATTGAATCATACTGTGTTTTGTACTCTTGTAGAACTGAAGTCATTGTATTTTATATCTTGCTCTTAATTGTACTGTAATAATTGTACTGTGATTTTTTAAATGTATTTTTTGTACACGACAGGAAGTCATCCCCCTCCCCGGGTAAAGGGCTACAAAATGTATAATAAAAATAATAATAATAATAATAATAATAATAATAAATAAATTGTTTTATTGGATCTAGTAAAAGATGGATCATATGATTCTGTTAAATGCATTTGTCTAAACGCTTTATTGCATGAAGCTGCATGGTCCTGATGCCGGTGTTGCTAAGTGAGTCTGCTTCAGCTCCACTGGGTTTGAACATCCGAGCATTTAAAAAAATACCAGAGTGTTTCAGAAATGTGATGTAGAACTGACAGCAGCAGCTTGGCAGAGGAACAAAAGAGAAAATGACAAAGTGGCTGTAAAACCCTCGCTTGCATACTCAGTATGGACAGCAAGTTATTGAAGTTTTATGTTTAACATGAACTGTCATTACAAAACGTTAGGCCGGCTGTACTGTACAATATTTCAAAGGGAAAAATAAAGTTTTGAATCTGATTAAATCGAGTCACACCCATTCCGAGCCTATGCAATTATGTGGAGACGACTGTATCCTTTTTTTTTTTTCTTTTTTTTTTTTTTTTTTAATTTGGACTCGACAATTATTTTTATCCCCCATTTTTTCCCCAATGTTGTGTATCCAATTGTTTTTAAGACGTTGTCTCAGCACTGCAACTCCCGTATCGACTTGGGAGAGACTAGAAGAGCACCCGGGTCTTCCGAAACGCATGCTGTGAAGCAGACTTCCTCTTTCCACAGGCCGACAGTGACGACAACCAGACCTATCGCTTCAGAGGAAACGCAGTTCTGCTGACAACTCAGCCAATCTGCAAGCACCCGGCCGCCACAGGAATCGCTGGTGTGCACTGGTGACACAAGGATTACCCTGTCAAATGGATGTGCCACTCAGGAGCTCCCCAGGTCAACAGTATTCCTATACATCATACATGTATTTACATGCTGTACATACATTCTCACAGTGGCCAGGGTTAGGAAGCTGTGCTTGAGTGTGAGTAGGAATCTGTATTCTGAACAGCTCTGACCACACTGTCATTCTCCCCAGCACTGCAAAACACAAACTATACACTATTTCTTTATATTTTTTCATTTAAAGAATATTTGTTAAGTAAACATGCCCAATCATACATCAAAACAGCCTGTTAGTGTTCTTGGCAGGTTGACAGTTTGCAGTTGTACGTTTTTTGTAAAGATTTTCGAGTTTGACAGTAGATCAATGTGTTTCACTGTTACAGCTAGTTAAGGTGAAAGAAAAAGTTTCAATATTAAAATTCAAAGCACGTGATCTTTATGAAATTCAAAACATGCCACACGGACACAATATGGCAAGGAGAATTTTCATTTAGAGATGTGTAAAACATGTAGAGATATCTAAAATACATTGATATCTGTAAATGGACAGGAAGTTAGTTAGAGTCATCTTTAAACCATTAGAGATATCTATAAATGATTTAGAGATATCTTTAAATATATATTTTTTTAGATATCTCCAAATGATAACTTGGCTGCTGTTGACAAAATAGACTAACTGGTGGTAACCCTTGATCATGCAAATTCCTAAGAGCTGTAAATACCTAAGAATTAGGTTATGTACAGTGCTATCTTGTACCATCACACTCTGTAAGACAAATATCAACAGCACATGACATGTGTACAGAGCGATTCATATAATAATAATAATAATAATAATAATAATAATAATAATAATAATATATATATTTAGTATAGTGCCTTTAAAAGCAGTCATCTCAGAGCTTCACAATTAATAGTACTGCAATAAATAAATAGATTATGCATAAAAGAAACACAAGGAGATAAAACAATCATAAAAATCATAAAAACACCTTTCTAAAAAAGTAAGTCTTTAAATTAACTTTAAAAACACTCAAAGAAGCTGAGTCCCTGATCTCTAGTGGAATAGAGTTCCACAATTTGGGCGCACAGCAACAGAAGGCCCTGCCACCCATAGAGCGCAGGTGAGCAGGCAGGACACACAGCAGTCTGAGATCAGCAGAGCGGAGGTTGCGAGTGGGAGTGTAAAAAGATCTGACAGATAAGTCACAGCTAGCCCAAGAAGAGCCTTATATGCCAGCATTAACATTTTAAAATCAGTT
>NC_054566.1:6443749-6465369 GCF_017654505.1 Polyodon spathula | reverse complement strand
AAGAAGAAGACAACCCCCCCCCCCCCCCGCGCGGGGGCGAGCCCGGGGGGGAAAGCAGAGATGGAGTGCCACGGCAGGGTTGGTGGGCAGGGAGAGGGGGGGAGCGCACGAGAAAACGGGCAGGCGGCAGGGAAAAGGACCGGGGACAAGGGGCGGGGGAGACAGAATGCGGCCAGAGGAAGGGGTGGGGGGAAGGCACCAGGGCAAAGGGCGGCGCGCAGGCGCCACAACAAGAGTGGAGACCGCCCGGAGGGGGGAATGCAGGGACCGGAAGAAGGGTTGGCGGGCACGGAGCGGAAGCCGTGGCCCCAAGGCTGCATCGGCAAGGGCGGAAGGAGCCAAGGAAGACGAGCGGCAAAGGCGCGGGTGGAGGGAGAGGGAAGTAGGGAAGGTGACAGCCACCGGCCCCTGGGCGCCGCCGCGCGCGAGCTATGAACCACCTCCGTGACAGACGGCAGGGGTGGCAACACCATAAAAAAAATAATAAAAGATGACTTAGACGAAGGCGACTTTACAGTCGTACACGAAGGATAAACAAACAACAGGATGAAAATAGAGGTTGTACACAAAGGGACAAACGTGTTTCCATTGGTGTTACGGTTGGAGGCGGCAAGGTGAAGGGGGGATTTACGAAAAGAGGAGGAAGCGCGGTCCAACTGGAGTGGTGCCCAGGCAGCACAAGGGGGGGGGCAGACGACAGAGGGGTGATCAGTATAGGTTACAGAGCCCCGTGTGGAATCTGTGGAGGGGTGTTGCCGCTGCAACAGGCAATGTTGGGAGGAACCGGGAAGGAAAATGTATGGTGGGGGTGGGGCAAGGGTGAAGGGGAAACGATGGAAGGAACAGGCAGAGCACCCCAAAAAAGGGAGGGGAGCAAGCCTTGAGGAGGAGGTGAGTATTCATGAGGATGAGGGGAGGTGGGGGCACAAGGGGGAGGAAACCGTGCGACGCGTTGGTGGGGGGGGGGAGCCCGCAAAAAAGTCGGGACATAAAGCAGCGGGCGAGTAGGGTGGGGAAAGCCCCAACCAAGAAGCCACGTAGAAAAGACCAGGCCAGCTCAGATAAGGAGGTGTTGAGAAGAGGAAGGAGAAGACTTGCAAGGGCGACCACCAGGAACAAAACCAGGGGGGGGGAAAAGAAGGTAGAAAGTGGTTAGTGTTGGGGGGTGTACGGGGGCCCAGAGTGCCCGGTGCCTTGTGGGTTGGAGGGGGGGGGGGGGCAACGCAAGGGGCCCAAGGGCCAATCAGAATGTACAATTGGAGGCGGGGGGGCCCACAAAATGCACACCTGTGACAGAGACACAGGGCGGGGAAGAGGGGAGATAGAAAGACATGTGGAAGACAGACACAGGGAGGGGGAGAGGACGGGCTGTAAGTGAAAACACAGGGGAGCGAGCGGACCGAATTGCGGCCCTGTGCGTGCTCAGGGACGGAAGAAACGGCACCTGTGGGTCGGGGACAACGGTCAAGCGGGAGGCAGGGGGGGGGAGAGAAACGAGCGGAGCACCGAGGGGAGAGGGCTGGGCATGCAGGCGAGAGCTTGAGCATTGAGTGAATCGTGCAGCAGGAAAAGAGCTGTGTTGGCAGAAGGATGGACGTCCAAAATAGGGACATGACGCGGGCAGCCCGAAGGGCGGAGCGGGGGGGAAGGGGGGTGGAAGAATGGGTAACGGCTCAGCGAGACCGAATCAAATTAGCCTTCATGGCGCTATGTGCACTGCAATTCAATAAATTCCAGCTGGGATGTCTGGCGGGTGATTTCCACATCTACACAACTGGGTTTTTGAAGCTACTATCCACACGCAACACGTTTAGTTTTCCAGCAAATGCACTACCAGGAAAAGTTAAATCCGCCATAGAATCACATACAGCTTAGCACGTTAGGAAAAGGGAAAGGTTTCCTTGCTGCTTGTGTTTCTCCCACACATGTAACTTCAGCTGAAGCACCTTAACACCGTCATACATTTCAATTATGACTTGTTTACAGCGTGCATTGTGCAGAACATTGCGAAATTGAACAGCGAGCCACGACTTTCTGTGGCAAGCACCAGATTGAGCTTAAGCAGGCAGCAACGTGTGTGGATTCCGGTGAGTCAGCCAGAAGGAAAGGACGGTTTGCGCAACCGTGCGCATTAGGGGAGCCAGTTGCAGTACCTGTCCACACAGCGCGTGGTGGGGGAGAATACATGTCACATTAAATGGCGTGGGACACACTGCACCGCCTGTAGGGGTGTGCACCCAAAGCAACAAGCCCATTTTGTCACCAACAGGGGGGAGCACTTCGCGCGTGGTTGGGCAATCCAACGAGTGCTCCAACGGTAAGGCAGGAGCGCCGCACTGCTCAAGCGGTTGTGAAATAGAATTGGGTGGTGCTGCGGGGGGGGGCGTGGCATAGCTGCAACAGCAAAAGCGCGTGGGTGAATAGGGGAAGCTGCAGCAACACCCCAGAGAAAATAAGAACGCAGGGGGGAAGGTGGTGGGTAGGCACGCACAGGACCAGAACTGAAACAGGAGACAGACAGGTGGATTTGGCAACACCGCACAGGTGCCAAGTTTTATTTCGGGTTGCTATTTTTTGTTTTATCCCGCAGATGGCGCTGTGGGTCCGTGGTCTGATTTACCAACGATGGTAAACAGAGCCACGGGGATACCAAGCGATGGTACATAATACTGGCGCCCTTGCAGGTGCTTCGAAACATTAATTCAAAACAGAAGGCACAAAGAAATAGGGAAAATAAAACAGTAACAAAACTACAAAGAAAAGGTGCTGCACTTGACAGCTATATCCCAGTCGCCGCTACCCGTGCGACCCGGATCACCGACCTACACTGACGGCTAACTAGCCTGCTCCATTACAAAACTCTGGGGTTTGCCCAAGGGTTCCCCGCTCTCACTGTCATCGCTTTGACAAACACACTCAGTTTTGTTTTCTCACCCCTGGTTTCTGCGTTTCCTTCTCGACCAGACGCTATTATTTTAGGGGGGGGCCGGCACGCCATCTCCCATACCTCGGGCGCATTTAAAAAAGGGCAAACCTGAGGAAACTGGCAGAGCGATGTTTTTTTATAAGGCTTCTACTATTTGCAATCCTCCCCGACCCGGGCGACCGGACACACACCACATCAAAACCGACCTACACCTGCTCTTCTGGCTAAAAGACTAGCCTGTTTATATTTATTTTTTTTCCCGACGGTCGTCCCCACCAAGGGTTCTCCTCCCTCACTGTCTTGCTGTGAAACGTTTCATTTCCTTTTCTCTCCCGGCTGGTTCTCGGTCCTGGACCAGAACACTAAAAAGGCGTCACATTGTCTGTCCAGACGGTGATCCAAACGCAGGTACGTCCGCAACGGTTGTCGATTTGTCTGGTGAAAAATGTTCTGGGAACACTTGCTGCTCGCAGATGATCTGCAAATTAACTTTACACCATTAAGAGGAAGGCTTGAACCTTTTCAGCCTTTTTTTTGCTTTAAGTTCATGGTTTGTGTCTGCTTTGAGAATATGTTCTTTTTTTAAAGCAAAAAAGAGTTTCAGTTAGGGCTGAAGAAATTAGTCTTACAGTATGTTTAGTGAAAGGGAAATGGTTATATTATAATTTCATAAAATGTTTACATATTGCATTACGACTGGTTATGCCTTCCCTTCACTCTCCATTCTCCTGTGCTCCTTCCTTTCTTCCCTAGACCCCTCTGTGGTGGAACCAGCTACCGGAGAACTTCAAGACTACTCTGTCTCTCACTGCCTTCTATCGCCTCCTCAAGACTCACCTGTTTAGACAGCACTTGTAGATCTCTTGATCTACCCCTCCCACTTATGTACTGTATTCACCTGACCTAAGCACATTACCGTACTCCTCACCTGACCTAGCACTATTATGCACTACTTTATGTAAGTTGTATATATAAACTGTGTTTAAAAAGATCCTCTTGCCTTTTAATCTTATACTTGTCTTTTTAATAGTATGCTTACTGTAAACTATACTGTATTTAAATACTGTTATGCATTGTAACCTTGTAGTAAACCGTGTAACGGGACAGTGCATCAGGTCAGCTTGACAGATCTCAATATATATATATATATATATATATATATCTAATATATATATTATATATATACACCTGGTATATGCCATGTTAGCTTTAAGCTCAGTCACTTACTGACATTTGCTCACCCTGACTCAAACCAGCCCATAGTGTCTTGATCTTGTAACTACCAGATCATTTTGTGTTATTATTTCAGTCAGGGGAACTGTCCACCAGATCTTCGTCCATCTTCATTTGTCGACAATCCATTTGCTAGGCTTGCTGTGCTGCATGAATCCCAAAACGATAGCAGGATCAAAATCTCTAGTTAGAGAAGGACTGATTTTGAAAATTCTCCAAACCCGAGCTTTAACTACGCCTCAGCTGAACCCCATGGATTTCTTTTGACCTCCATGAATGTATACTTCAGTCTGAGGACTAGCTTAATCTAACTTAAATGGTAATTCAAGCTTTTTACCGTGGGTGTCGGCAACAAATGTGAAATCTATCAAGCATGACATCTTGTGCAATCTCGAGTTGTTGGTTAGAGGTCTCTAAGCCAGTGATTAGTAAGATAACACCAACAGTATCAATAGGTTTCTACAAAATACTTTTTCTATTGCATGAACCTAGCTGACCTAGCCTTCTTTTCTTAATATCAATCACTGCTGCTGGCCCATACAGGGACACTCAAGGATATAATGAGTATGAAGTGAAGGGGCAGAGAAATGTGTCTTTCAAATGTGTTTGTCCTTTCTATAACCATACTGCACAATTAATGTATTAATAGTGTTATAATTAAATTACACCAAATCACATTTTTATCTACAATGAAGGTAACATATACTGTGTTGCCCAAATTCTTATAATGTCAACAAAAACATTATTATGTTTTCCCTTCTTTGTAAATAAAACTGTGATTTGATATAATTTAATTATAACACTATTAATAATAAAATAATCATGCAGGATGGTTATAGCAGCAGTTTTTAAAGTATTCCATAAATATTGTGTCTAATAGTTAAAGAGTACAATGCTTATGGGGCTGTCAGGGCTTGTTTTCAAAAGATGTCGGCACAGACATTGTATACAAACCAATGTATACTATGTGTTTGTGTCTTATATTAGGACTGTCACTCGAGTAAAATTTTTGATCGGTTAATCTATGGCCTTAGTTTGCTGCAAATCATTAATTAACGCTCCATATTGTTTAATAACGGCATGCTCTATGTCGTTTTTAAAGCATTTCGTTTTTTTGTAAAGTTAACGTCACAAGAAAGCATTCGTTCGGCCACTGTCAGTCACTACCGAAAACCAAGACGCTGACTTTGTTTTACCATTACAGCTACATCTTGCTCCTGTATTCCTTTTTATTGCATCGGCACACAAAAGAAAAGAAAACACTGAAAAGACAACAAGAGATGAAGTATTCTGAATCTTTTTAGATCTCTCTCAACAAGAAGAGGAAATAAAGTTGAAAACAAATCAGTAAAAATTAACAAAAAAAAAACCACATATTTTTAATAAAGGCAATGCTCTAATGAAAACAAAAAAAAAAACACAAAACAAAAAAAAAAAAGAAAAAAAAATGTAGCACAAAAAAAAAAAAAAAAAAAACAACAACGGCTGAGGATGAAAAGAAGAGATCTAAAAGATTCAGAATGACGTAATCTCCTTAGTTCTTCAGTGTGTTTGCTATATGCAATAACACAGAATACAAAGCCAAGTAATGTAGCTTAGATGGTAACAAGCTCAGCTCAGCTGTGTTTTCAGGTACTGTGACTGACAGTGGCCCAAACGAATGCTTTCTTTGTGAAAGTTACATTTACAAAAAAAAACGAAATGCTTTAAAAAAGACATTAGAGCATTGCCTTTATTAAAAATATGGATGCGTTAATCTACTGATTTGCATCAACTAATGCCCATAGATTAAGTCGATCTGAAAATTTTAATCATACATACATACACACATACATACGTATCCACAGTGTATTCTCATTGGTTTGTATGTAATGTCCGTGCTGATTCTTTTGAGACTCTAGTTTTCTAAGTCAGCCCCATAAGCTCTTGTGTCTTCAGTTTAACTATTAGACACAATATTTATGGAATACTTTAAGCCAAGTATGTAGCTGTAATGGTAAACAAATCTCTGCCATGATGTATTTTCAGGTATGTGACTGATAGTGTTATAATTAAATTATATCTTTGTCACAGTTTTATTTACAAAAAGAAGGGAAATGCTTTAATAATGACATTTTTGCATTGACATTATTAAGAATTTGGATGCGTTAATCTACAGTATATGCATTACCTAATGCCCATTGATTAACCGATCAAAAATGTGATTTGGTGTAATTTAATTATAACACTATTAATACATTAATTGTGCAGTATGGTTATAGAAAGGACAAACACATTTGAAAGACACATTTCTCTGCCCCTTCACTTCATACTCATTATATCCTTGAGTGTCCCTGTATGGGCCAGCAGCAGTGATTGATATTAAGAAAAGAAGGCTAGGTCAGCTAGGTTCATGCAATAGAAAAAGTATTTTGTAGAAACCTATTGATACTGTTGGTGTTATCTTACTAATCACTGGCTTAGAGACCTCTAACCAACAACTCGAGATTGCACAAGATGTCATGCTTGATAGATTTCACATTTGTTGCCGACACCCACGGTAAAAAGCTTGAATTACCATTTAAGTTAGATTAAGCTAGTCCTCAGACTGAAGTATACATTCATGGAGGTCAAAAGAAATCCATGGGGTTCAGCTGAGGCGTAGTTAAAGCTCGGGTTTGGAGAATTTTCAAAATCAGTCCTTCTCTAACTAGAGATTTTGATCCTGCTATCGTTTTGGGATTCATGCAGCACAGCAAGCCTAGCAAATGGATTGTCGACAAATGAAGATGGACGAAGATCTGGTGGACAGGGGCTTAACGTGTTCTACACTACGAATATCTAAAGGGGGGGGGACGGCTGTGTGAGCTAATTTTTCGACTTCGGGTACATTCAATCTATTCGATCAGGAGTCTGACTGCATATGTAAAGTACCTCAGTGTTCTTTAGGTACCCCAGTCGATCCGCATCATATATCATATCCAAAGTCTTACAAGTTTAATCAGGGAAGAGATTGATCTCCTATATAGGATAATTAGCAGAATCCTTGTCGTCGCTGACCTGACAACTGTTACCATAAGCAGCTGTTTACTTCTCCTGTCTAGACCACCTGACAAGGGGACCTGCTTATTATTGTGTTTTTACTAGCCACAATGTTCTAGTTCCATACTCCATTCTCACAGTAGTCTTCATCGTACGGGCAATTTTGATTGTATATGATTATATATATATATATATATATGGATATATATGTCAAGCTAGGACTATTCGACTGACTGTTTGATATAATACATTAGCAAGGTTACAATGCAAAATCAATATTTAAATACAGTATAGTTTACAGTAAGCGTAAATTATACTATTAAAAGACAGTATAAGATTAAAAGAGCAAGTTAGGATTTAAACAGTTTATATATACAATTACATAATAGTAGTGCATTAATAGTGCTTAGGTCAGGTGAGTACGGTACATAAGTAGGAGGTCGAGTGCTCGTGTGCGTGCTGGATCTCCAGTGCATTCTAAACAGGTGAGTCTTGAGAGAGCGATGAGCAGCATTGAGAGATCATGAGTATTCTTGAAGTTCTCCGGTAGGCTGGTTCACACCACAATGAGGGGTTAAGGGAAGAAAAGGCACAGGCGAAGTGCCAGGAAAGGAGAGTAAGGGAATGCATAACCCGGAGTCGTAATGCGCAATATTAAAACAGTTTATGAAATTATAATATAACCATGTTCCCTTTCACTAACTACTGTAAGACTAATTTGTTCATCACCCTACTGAAGACCTTTTTTGCTTTAAAAAAAAAGAACATCTTCACTCAATGCAAGACACAAACCATAAACTTAAAGCAAAAAACAAGGGACACAACAGGTTCAAGCCTTCCTTCTTAATGATGTGTTAAGGTTTAATTTGCGATCATCTGCGAGCAGCAAGTGTTCCCAGGAACATTTTGCAACCAGACAAATCGACCAACCTGCATTTGGTTCAAGAGTTGAAGGCAAAAACATGTGACGGGCGGTCACTACTGGTCCAGGGACCGAGGACCAGCCGGAGAGAAAAGGAAAATGAACTTTTCACCGGCAAGACAGTGAGAGAGGAACCCTTGGGGAGTACCCCTGGAGAAAAAATAAATAAACAGGCTAGTTTAGCCACAGAATAGTAAGGTCGGTGATCCGGGTCGCCGGTCGGAGATTGCTAGCCCTATAAAAAAATGCTCTGCTGTTTCCTCAGGTCTGCCCTGTTAAATGCGCCGAGAGTGCGGAAGCGCTGGTCAACGACCGAGAACCAGTGGGAGGGAAAGAAACGGAGGTTCAGAGCGAGACAGTGAGAGTGGGGAACCCTTGGGCAGACCCCGGAGTATTGTAACGGAGCAGGCTAGTTAGCCGGCAGTGTAGTACGGTAGATGACCGTCCGCAAGCCGTAGCGACGACCGGGATATAGCTGTCAAGTGCAGCACCTTTTCTTTGTAGTTTTGGTACTGTTTTATTTTCCCTATTTCTTTGTGCCTTCTGTTTTGAATTATTGTTTCGAAGCACCTGCAAGGGCGTCGGTATTGTGTACCAATCGCTTGGTAATTCCCAAGTTCTGTTTACCATCTGTTTACCATCGCTTGGTAAATCGGACCACGGACCCACAGCTCCATCTGCGGGCGAAAAGAAAAAATAGCAACCCAAAATAAAACCGGGCACCTGTGCGGTGTTGCCAAATCCACCTGTCTGTCTCCCCTGTGTCAGTGAATTACCCACCACCCTTCCACACACTGCGTTATCTATTTTTATCTGGGGTGTTGATGCAGACTTCACTATTACCCAAGAGCTTTTGGATGTTGCAGCTATGCACCTCACTACCACAGCAAACAATATATTTCAACAGCTTGAGAAGTGCGTGCGCTACTTGAAATTACAGTTGGAGAAATTAGTTGGATTGACAACAACAGAGAGAGTGCCTCCCACATGTGTGGTGAAAAAAATGGGCTTGTTGCTTTGGTGTGCAAAAAAACTACAGGAGGTGAATTGTCCAACGACATTTTTAATGTACCACTGTATTCTACACCAACAAGCGCTGTGTGGAAAGGTACTGAAAATGGATCACATAATGGTCACGGTTGTGAAAACGATAAATTTCATCAGGCATCATGTTTGAATCACCGGCAATTCCAAAAGTTGCTTGATGAGCTTAATGCTCAATATGGTGATTTGCCACACCGAAGTCCGCTGGCTTAGCTGTCAATTTCAATGTGAAACTGCAAGGCTGTAAACAAGTCATAATTGAAATGTATGACGGTGTTAAGGTGTAAGGGCTTCACGGCTCGACAGTAACACGCCTGTGTGGAAAACACAAGCAGCAAAGGAACCGGTCCCATTCCCAACGCACAACCTATTCATTCTAAATGGGCGGATTTAACTTTGCGACTGGTAGTCTGCATCTGCCGGGAAAACTAAACGTGAGTTGGGCGTGTGGAATTCCTATTGTTAAAACTACGTCAAACCCAGTTGGTGTAGATGTGGAAACTGCACCAGAAGACATCCAGATGGAATTTATTGAATTGCAGTGCAATAGCGCAATGAAGGCTAAATTTGATTCTGTCTCGGCTGAGCAGTTTTACCCATTCCTTCCAACCACATTCCCACAGCTCCGCATTCGGGCTGCACGCGTCATGTCAATATTTGGAAGTACATACTTCTGCAAACAGCTATTTTCACTGATGAAGATTAATAAATCCGCTCAAAGATCTCGCCTGAATGACAAGCATCTACACTCTGTGCTAAAGATCGTTTCATCACAAAACATGAATCCCGATATTGACAAGCTTGTCTCACGAAAAAGGTGCCAGATTTCTTCAGTAAATGAGAACGCACAGGGCAGCAACTAGGTAAGATAGATAACATGTGTTTTAAATTAATAAGTCATATATAAAATACATGTGTATGTATTAAAATGTATTTTCTATATCACCTATTAAAATGCATGTGTATATGTAAAAGGTGTGCATTTTGTGGCCTGCGAATCAAACATTAAATTAATAATATGCCCTATGAAGAAAAGTTGTGAGTACTCTGACACACAAAACATCGGGTTGTGTGACTGAATGAAAAGGGCACTCTGGCCAAAGTAAAACAAACACTAACAATTATACTTATTTTAAACACATGAGTATCTTGTTTACTGGCTGGTAGCACTTGCACTTATTCTCCTTAATTCTTCTAACACCCTCCTCTACTCTGAGCCTGGAATGGGTCTTTTATACTGTGGCTTTATTGGTATGGGGATTTAACCACATCTCCGCCAGCTAGACTTTATGAGAACGACTTTTTTGCCGGGCTCAAACAACAAACAACAGCGTTGAACGGCTTTCATCTGTCTGCACAAAAATACAATAATAATAATAATAATAATAATAATAAAAGGCACCTTGCTACATCATTTTATCTGGAGCGTTGACTATGACTGTTTACATTACATACACGTTTCATTTTAAAACTTTGAAAACAACACTACATAAATTTTTCCTTTAAAGGTTTCATAACAACAGTTGAATGTTGCAGCGGCAAAACCACTACAACAGATTCCAACGGGGATCTCTAACATATAATGATCAACTATTTAGTATGAAACACCCCTTGTGCTGACTGGGAAAACTAAAGTTGGACAAGAGATTCATTCATCTTTTTATAAACATCACAATTAAATTGCACTCAAAAGTAAAAACAATGGAAAACAGTTCTGTCCCTTTGTTAAAAATTATTTTAATAATGTTTGTTTGTTTTTATCCTTAAGTGTAGATGCTAAAGTAGCCTTAGATAATAAGTCATCTTTTTATTATTTTTTTTCTGTTGTTGCACAACTGCAGATATGTACTGGATGGTGGTTTAATAGATAGCAGAGATGGAGAGACCATGGGGCAAGGTGGCTGTAACAATTACATTTACTTCATATCAATAAACCAGAGCTTGAAGCAGTATTCTTGGCTCTTAAAGCAATTCAGAATGCAGACATTGGGGAAACGGATTCCGATAATGAAAGACAACAAGGCTTCAGTACATTGCATTACCCATCAGGGAGGTACCAATTCATTGTTGTGGAGACTGAGAGAATACATTTGAAACTGGTGCTTCAAAAACACATTCCTATGGAAGCATTCTATTATCAAAAGAAACATTGTAAAAGTAATTTTCATTTGCAGCAATGAAATTGTTTCTCGTGAGGCACACCACAATCCTGAAAAAAACAATGACGTGGGAAATCATATATGATTTTCAACCAGTGGATAGCAAACAGATGTATTCTTCTTGAACTGGAAACTAACAACTTTACTGACAGAAGTCTAAACTACCATTGTTTTTTTGTTTTAGTTTTTTTTTTTTTAAACCATATATATATATGTAAATACAACTTTTTATATTTTGTTTAAATATAGCTAATACAGCATTTTTAAACCGGTCGTTACTTTACATAAATAGCACCCTGTGTGGGGTGTTTTTATTTTTGTTTACCTGCAAGTATAGCTTTACAGCCTAAGTAAATAAAGAAAAATGACTTTTTTTGATGTTTTACAATTACTGTATTCAGATTTTTGAATGGTTTTTTTAAGTATTTTAATTCAAAACCATTTTTATATACCAACGTATTGGTCAGTATTTCATTTAATCACTATTGACCCCTGTATAAAAGTTATGTGCCTTTTTACAAAAACTTTCGTATTAAGTCTTTTGCTATATTAACGAACTTTTTAAGTGCACGGTAGTAATTGTCCCCCTCCTTGTGTTGCAACATTTCATTATTGGTCCTGTATGAAAAGTATTCCAAACAAAATAATAAAAGGGTAATTGCTGGGCCAGTTTTAAATTTTGGTTTACGCCATACGCCAATTTGTGCATAAAAAGGCGTTGCATCATGCATTTTAGTAAAACCAGAAGATTAAATAATAAATAAATAGTTTCCAGAATTAAAACAGTATTCAAAGTCAGTATTCAAAATTGCAGAATATAGTGCTCGATAAGGCCCTAATGTTACAGTTCACTTGCAAATGAAAATGCACAAAAACAACTAAAGATCACAGATTTAAAAAAAAAAAAAAATGCTTTCACAGTATCTAAAACTGTTTAATGATTAACTTTTACATTACCATAGCTTGTCTCGTTCGCTTTGTTGTTGTCTGCATTTTCATCAGGTGAAGCTGGAGGAAGCACTGTGTAACTGCACAATATAACACAGACTGATTTGGGTAATCTTTTTCTATATAGATATATATATGATCGTAATGGTACCGAACGTAAAGATTCTCTCGAAGTTTACTTATTTAGTGACACGTGGGTGATATCAAGATTTAAGGGTACTGTTTGATCGGTAAAATATACAACTCAATGTTTCTATGTTATTGGTTACGTTACGTAAAGTTATAAGGATGACAATTTCTTTAATATATTTGAGGATGAAACTCCACATACTGGTACAACACCAACTTTCTGAGTAAAGACAGCAGTCAAAATCCTTCCAAAAATGAAATAAATTTCACTTATGTCCTTTAATATATTTGGGACACAACAGTTGATGAGGTACAACACCAAGTGAAGACAGCAGTCCATCTGAAAAAGATAAAAAAAAATTACAGCATACACTGGGTGTCGAATGTGGACTCTAAGAGACCCAAACAAATACAGGACATATCATAGTTAAATGAAACTGTAAATAAAATACCAAAATTCCAATTCAGCATCATAATGAGATTTTTATGACCAGTGCAAGTAGTCCCCTTAAACGAGGACCATGTCCCAGCCTCTCCATTTTTATCGTGCTAGTACTAAGACAGACCTCAAAGATTTTACGACTGCGACCTAGATTGGCGTTAACAGTAGAAGTTTTAACATCTCTGCTGACAGCGAGTTTAAAACCAGCAGTAATGTATTCATGTCAGTCAGGAAAACTCTTAGAAAAGCACGTAATGACAAGGCCAGACACGACCCGCCGAATTATTGGCCTGGATTTTAAACATCTGTGGGAAACTGAAGTACTGTCTTTGTCCCGGAGTTCTTTTAAAAATGTCTTGCTGCTCATGGTTGAGCCTTTGCATTTTCACAAAAAACACGAGTAAACACAACTCGGAAGGAAACCTTAACGTGATTAGGATCGTCCCTTGACAGTCTTGAACTTCAGAGAAGTAGAACACAGTGATGTTAATTGTTCCAATTCTGTGTGATTAAACCACACATTGGTTACACTTGAGCTAATTTAGGAGTGCAATTACAAGGGGGTGGCCCTCACGTGTAATGTTCACCCCGGCGGCACCTGTAATAGGTCAGTTCGATAAAGTCAAAAATAAAATTTTTTTTTAAAGAAGTTTACAAGAGATCAGTGTAGCAGGTGTAGATAAATGAAAAAAAATAAAATTTAATGCATTTTAATTCCAGGCTATAAGGCAACAAAAGGTGAACATTTTGAAAGGGGGTGTAGACTTTCTATAGGCGCTAATATATATATATATATATATATATATATATATACAGTATATGTATAGTGAACAACACAGTATGTGCAGGTTATTAGTTTCCAGGTCCGTGGAACAAACGAACAATTTTCTTCTAACGGAAAGTTTAGTAAAGTAAGAATGCTTTCAAAAATAGACATGTTAATAGTTTACATTTATCAATTAACAAAATGCAAAGTGAGTGAACAGAAGAAAAATCTACATCAAATCAATATTTGGTGTGACCACCCTTTGCCTTCAAAACAGCATCAATTCTTGTAGGTACACTTGCACACAGTTTTTGAAGGAACTCGGCAGGTAGGTTGGCCCAAACATCTTGGAGAACTTGAAGATGCATCTTTCATCTGCTGCAGTAAGTTTCCTTGGCCGACCACTGCGTCTACGGTCCTCAACGTTGCCTGTTTCTTTGTGCTTCTTCAAAAGAGCTTGGACAGCACATCTGGAAACCCCTGTCTGCCTTGAAATTTCTGCCTGGGAGAGACCTTGCTGATGCAGTATAACTACCTTGTGTCTTGTTGCTGTGCTCAGTCTTGCCATGGTGTATGACTTTTGACAGTAAACTGTCTTCAGCAACTTCACCTTGTTAGCTGAGTTTGGCTGTTCCTCACCCAGTTTTATTCCTCCTACACAGCTGTTTCTGTTTCAGTTAATGATTGTGTTTCAACCTACATATTGAATTGATGATCATTAGCACCTGTTTGGTATAATTGTTTAATGATACACCTGACTATACCTACAAAATCCCTGACTTTGTGCAAGTGTACCTAGAAGAATTGATGCTGTTTTGAAGGCAAAGGGTGGTCACACCAAATATGGATTTGATTTAGATTTTTCTTCTGTTCACTCACTTTGCATTTAGTTAATTGATAAATATAAACTATTAACATGTCTATTTTTGAAAGCATTCTTACTTTACAGCATTTTTTCACACCTGCCTAAAACTTTTGCACAGTAAGTATGATATATATATATCTGACACACACACACACACCACAATCTAGTATATATATATATATATCACATACACATATATATATATATATATATATAATATATATATATATATATCTATGTTTATGAGTAATAGGTACCTATAAGTATGAAAAGTTCTTTGCCTATCCATTGTTATAAACTTATACCTTTTAAAACGTCTATCCATGTTATAACATATACTTTTCAAAAACTCCATTCATAACTATTAATTTGAAAAAAGTGCCCAATGGTCTCAAATTAGGGCAAACACAGAATGCACTTTTTAGGGATGGTGTTTCAAACAACTAACTCAGTGGAAGCAGGTGGCAGCGAAGAGTCAAGCACAGGACCTGCAGATGACAGGGAAGGGTCAAGCACAGGACCTCAAGCATCTTCTTCAGTATCGACTTTTTTTGCAAGTGAAAGTGTGCTGGGTTATGAAATTAGTGATGTCACACTATTCATTTAACTTGTGCAAAGATGCATCTGACCATTTTGCAAAAATGTTTCCTGACAATGAAATAGCCAAGCGTTTTACCTGCATTCCAATAAAAACTGCTTACTTCCTGTGCTTTGGCTTAGCTCTGTATTTCAGGGACGTGCTAATCCAAGACATCAGAAAGTCAAACTGCTGTGTTCTCTCATTTGATGAGTGCCTGAACAAAGTGAGTCAGACAGAACAGATGGATGTGGTTGTTCGATATTGGAGTGAGCAAGAGGGAAAGGTGATGGTTTGTTACTTCAACTCAAAATTTCTTGGTCACACTCAAGCAGATCAGCTTCTGGAGAAAATGAAGACAACTATGTCCCACTAGATCCCAAGAAACTCTTGCAAATCTCAATGCATGGCCCGACAGTTAATTGGAAATTTTTGGAGATTTTTGAAGAGAACAGGAAAATGATGGACACAAATCTACCTGGTCTGCTAAACCTGGGAAGCTGTGCCCTGCATGTTGTACATGGGAGTTTGCAAAAGGGAGAAACAGAATCTGGTTGGAAGTTGGGAGACAAACTCAGAGCCCTTTTGCAGCTCTTCCACGACACACCTGCAAGACGAGAGGATTTTGTTGAATTGACAAAAACAACAAAATTTCCTCTGCAGTTCTATCCATACAGATGGATAGAAGATTTGGAGGTTGCAGAGCGAGCCATTCAGTAATGGCCAGCTATACAGAAGTACAATGACAGCCACAAGAAAATACCAAAAAGCAAAGTACCTACTTCCATGTCATATTCTTTGGTGAAGGAAGCAACTGCTGACAGGCTTTTTGAAGCAAAATTGCATTTCTTTGCTTTGTTGTGCAAGACTAAAACCATTTCTGGAAAAGTTTGTGCCAATGGTGCCCTTTTTGGCACAGGAGTATCAGTTCACCATAAGGAGCTTGCAACACTCTACATGTGCCACACAAACAACTTGACATTGGTTTTCCCACAAAGCAAGCACTGGACAAAGCATCACTGAGTCTTCAGAAAAGTGAACTCAGAGCAAACGAGTTAAAAAAGGAATGCCTCAAGTTTCTTGCTGCAACAAGCAAAAAGAGAGAAGCAGCCCTCTCCTGTACCCTGCTGTAAGAAACATGGCTGCCCTTGATCCAGTACTAATGGTGAACGAGGAGAAAATTGCAAAAAATCTGAAAACCTGTTGCAGCAGCTTCTCCATGCAAAAAGGTACAGTGCTGCACATTGTGACAAGCTACTTGCAGAGTACAAACATTTCCTCTCACAGGTGAGCTAGAACAGCAAAACTGAATTTGCAAATTTTGATCACAAAGCTGATGCTGTCAGAGTGGATGAATTCCTTTGGATATATGCAAATGGAAGACCTGAGTATAAGAACCTTTGAAATCTGTTCAAGTGCCTTTTCACACTCTCACATGGACAAGCAACTGTTGACTGCGCACAGTACAGGATGCTTTGGTGAGAAATTCATGTTACGATACCATTACAAAGGCACTTATTCAGCATGTCAAGGCAGCCAGGATGCGATATGTCCAGTTCTTGGAGGATGAAAAGAAGAAGGTGGAATCTGAAAAGGAAAGAGATTGCCACCGAAATTGAAAATGTGAAGCAGAAGAAGCCAAAGGTCTTACACACCATTGAAATAATGCAAAAAGATGCAGATGAGGTGGCAGAAAGGGCTAAAAACTCTCCATGGCAAGTCCAATGCCTACTGAAAAAGCGTGGCTGAAAAAATACAGAGGTAATTGACCTTGACAAGACCCTCTCTGAGTTGAATGGGAGAGTTAAAGGTTTCAAATAGAAAGATGGTGAGGTTTCAGATTTGAAGCAATCAGCAAGGAGTGAAAGGGAAACAGAGCAGTTGTTTCTTTTTTTTTTTTTTTTTTTTTTGCAAGAACTGGCATAAAGTACAACAGAAAACAGGGACATTTTTAGGCACATTTCTTTTGACAAAATCAAAAATCAGCCTAAAAGATACCAGTTTTGGAAAAACAAATAAAAAACGGAGAAGTAGTCTTGACTGAGAGAAAGTCATTGAACTGTAGGTTGTCAATCTGTTAAATAAATAGTTAAAAAGGAACTATTTTAATCTGTGTTGTCTTTACACTGTAACTTGCTTTTCAATGTTGCTTCTAGCTATTGCTCAGATAGAACGATCTTATAATTCTAGACTATTAACTAATATATAATATAAGCTATATACTAATATATATATTATATTACACATATACACCACCTACAGTACGGCCTACATAACACACACACACATACAGTAGGCTACATGTACAGAAAGCGGGGATATTGAGAAAATGTGTGTGTGTGTGTGGGCGCGAGCGGAGAAGGTGGGGTGGGGGGTATATATGAGATTATTTTGAGTGTTACATCCGGAGATATATTAGATCAAATCAAGTAGCCTAATTGTTAAATAATTTGTGTTTGTACCCACAAAATATCCTTCGAAAAGTCCTGGAAATGTCCTGGAAAATGATTTCTTGAAAAGAGTGGGAACCCTGATTTTGATACCTGCATAATGCATTACAGAAAGGATATTGGAGCTTTGGAGAGAATCCAACGAAGCAGACTAATTCAAGGACTGAGAGAACTGAATCCATTTAACCCAGAACAAAGAAGGGTTAGGAGAGATTATGTTGTCTGTACTAGATATCTGGAAGTGATATATTATGATAAACTGTCTTCTAACTATGGGCACCCATTCCTCAATTCTCTTATCACCCCCCCTGCTCCCCCCAGGTGCACACACCTGTTTTAATTTATAGTTGCTTGACAATTTATGTCAAGAGTATTAACGTCATTGCAGAGTAATTTACTAAATGTTTTTTTAATTACATAGAAGATCATTATTTCTGGTGGGGTCACATTTGACCAAGTTAAGCCCATAAACGAGCTGGGGGGATTCTACTTCACAAATGATGAAGGCAGAAGGCCAATATAAATGTTGAATTCTTCAGCAAATATCTAACAAAAGGTCTGTACTGTACTGTTAAAAGACACATTAGGTTAAAAGCTGCCAGAGGGTAGGTGGTTTGCAGTAAGATACTAACAAAAATGCCTCCTCCTATTTGACAATCCCTCAAGCAAAACCTGACTTTAAGGTTTTTAAGGACCTATTCAGACTTTTTCTGCACTGCAAAAAAATAAATAAAATAAAATAAATAAGTACTAAAAAAGACTTCTCAAGGCTCATGGAAACACTTTTATAGTTTGCTATGTCTACAACACTTTGTGACATCAGAACACAATAGGGGACATCACTTGTGTCATATCCGACATAAAAGATTTCAACAGTTTTGACACTAGGTGCTCTTTTTAGCTACGAAGATTGGGCTGAAAATTCAAGTTTGGGCTTATGCAAGACCTTAGAGGGAGCTAGGAGGCTCAGAATGAAAATAAATGAAGCAATACAGTCGATCCATTTTAAACATATTGTTTTGCCACAACATGGTTGTTTTAACCATTGTTTTTCTTCTGTCTGTAAAAATGTATCCAACAAAACACATCTACTTGAAGCCCAAGATTGATTATTACCACTGATTATTTTTAAAGTTCAGTTAAGGAACATGTCCTCATTTTATGGATATGTCGCTGTGTAACGAGCAAAAAATCACAACCTTTACTGGCTTCAGGTCTTGAGTGCTCTTTCATATTTTTTAATACACATGTAATTTATCAGACTTACACAACCAAACATGTTGTTTTCATTACTTAACCATCTACTGTAGTTTAAGACCAAAGTGGATTGGTCTTGCCTAATATTTTTTGCATTTTCCAATCTTTTAATCAAAACTGGGGACTATTGACTTCAGTAATAAAAACCTGGACAATTTGACCCGTATCTGGTATCCTATAAATTAATTCGTATAGAAAAGTGAAGGTTCCAATGACCTCTGTTCAATTTTATTTCTTTGGTTTTTTTTTTTATAGCTTGTAGGATGAAGCCTGCTTTTTAATTATACACATTTTGTTTGAAATGTGACTTTTTCCTTATGGAGCAGATTGCTTAGGGACTCACTCCAGTAGGATTTTAATTGGATCGCTGTGGTCCAGAATTGCTTTTCCATACCTTCCTGCAATTAGTGATTCTTTTTTGTCTATCCAGCCTGGTTTCACTAGCAAAACATTAGTAGAACAGTAGTCTTTCAGCATATATATAAAATACACACACACCTTATTTGAGGACATTCAACCCCACACTGATCATACTGCATCATTGATATTGGGATTAATTTGTAAGTACCTGTGGAAGGGGTGTGGGTAATTAACTGACCAGGAGACAGACAGGTGTAATTGAAAACACCACACAGGTGCCCAGTTTTATTTCAGGGGCGCGTTGGGTTTCTTTAGCCCGCAGAGGGCGCTGTTGGTCCGTGGTCTGCTTACCAACTATGGTAAACAGAACCACGGGAATACCAAGCAAGGGTAAACAGTTCAGGCGCACTCGCAGGTGCTTCAAAACAATAATACAAAAAATCGAAGGCACAAAGAAACAGGGAAAATAAAACAGTAACAAAACTACAAAGAAAAGGTGCTGCACTCTGCAGCAATATCCCGGTCGCCGCTGCCCGTGCGACCCGGATCACCGTCCTACACTGCCGGCTAACTAGCCTGCTCAGCTATCCTTATTCAGGGATCTGCCCAAGGGTTCCCCTCCCTCAATGTCTCGCTCTGAACCTCAGTTCCGTTCCGTTCAGTGGTGGACCAGCGTTTCTGCACACTCTACGCGTTTAAAAGGGCAGATCTGAGGAAACAACAGAGCGTTAATTTATAGGGCTAACAATCACCCAAGACCCGCCTCTCAGCCATTCAGAGAGGGGGAAAGTCCACACACCCACTTTCCCACCTCCCTTTGTCACTGCCATGACTCACAGGCGGTTGTTGGAAGACTGCCGCCCTCTTCCTGCAGCCCATGAGCATGCCAGCAGAGTCAGCACAGATCTCTCCCTGTTACAGTACCATTATCAGTTTATTTATTTATTTTATTTATTGCATTTATATAGCACATTTTATACAAAAGTATCACAAAGCACTGTACAGTGCATAGCAGAAAAATAAACAAACCACAATACATTTGTATAGCATGTCACACATAAGACTGCCACACTCCATTTAAATACAGATTTAAACAGTATACATAATACAAAAGCAGCAATTTTAAAGCTACGTTAAAACCCACTAAGATAAGAAAGCCATTTTATAAAAGTGCGTTTTTAGTCTTGACTTGAAAACTGTAACGGTCCTAGCTTCCCTGACAAATGAAGGCAGAGCATTCCATAATTTAGGAGCTCTGCAAGAATAAGCCCTACCTCCCATGTTGCTTTTGTTGACCCTAGAAATAACCAGCAGCCCCACATCCTGTGATCACAGAGTGTGGTTTGGAAGATACGGGGTCAGTAACTCTCGCAAATAAATAGGTGCTAATCCATACAGGGCCTTGTAACTTAACAGCAAAATCTTAATTTATTCTATACTCCGCAGGGAGCCAGCGTAGAGAAGCCAAAACAGGGGTAATATGTTCCCTGTTCCTGGTTTTAGTCAGAATTCTAGCGGCGGTATTCTGAACAAGCTACAAATGGGATACCACATGTTTTGGAACACCAGAAAAAAGTGCATTACAATAATCAATTCTAGATTAAACAAAGGCATGCTTTAGTCTCGCCGCATCAGATACAGAAATAATTGGTCTAACTTTGGCTATATTTCTCAAATAGTAAAAAGATACTTTAGTAACTTCTCTAATATGAGTCTCAAATGATAGATCAGGAACAAAGAAGGTCAAAGGTGAGCAGCCTGTGAGCCCAGCAGAGATTTCCTGTTCGGTAAGTGGCTTGCAGCAGTGAAGTGAATACAAAGTGTCAAATAGGGTAGAACAATCGGCCTAAAGTTGAATATATAAATAAACAAGTACATAGTATACTACTGTACATTTAACATGTTGTAATTATTCACAATTGATTCTACTTACAGGATTGTTCCTTAGTCACTTCCACTGAGACAGACAACTTTTTGTAAAAATTACTTGCATTTTATTTTCTATGTGTTTGATATAACTCATGTTGCCAATAACACTAGGACGTACTAGTAATTTGACTTTGGTCTCAGTAGGATATCTAGTTTAAAGAATTTAAACAAAATAATTGTATGCTGTACAATGTATTGTATCTACAATATATATATATAGTTAGTACTTTATTATATCTCTACTATATTAAAAAAAACTGAAATACAAAAAGAAAAACTTCCTTACATTGAGAAACACAAGTAAAACCATCATATACAGTACCATGTAAATGTATTCTTCCATAGATGTTAATACAAACAAAGTTTATAGTCTCTGGATTTGCATAATATTACATTGGAGAAGCAATTACTGCCCTAGTGCATCCGCATGTCAATTTTTTTGCCATTAAAAATTTACCATACTAAATTTGCACAGTAATGTTGCAGTTTCCCCATGCTCCATTGTTATAGTATACATGTACTGTAGTTTATCATGATTTGCCATACAATATCTCTCTGTATTTAATGCTTTACCATGCTTATATGGTGCTTT
>NC_054566.1:6424125-6443249 GCF_017654505.1 Polyodon spathula | reverse complement strand
GGCGCTTTCAAAAGAACTCCGGGACAAAGTTGTTGAAAGGCACAGATCAGGGGATGGGTATAAAAAATATCAAAGGCCTTGAATATCCCTTGGAGCATGGTAAAGATGATTATTAAGAAGTAGAAGGTGTGCGGCACCACCAAGACCCTGCCTAGATCAGGCTGTCTCTCCAAACTGGATGACCGAGCAAGAAGGAGACTGATCAGAGGCTACCAAGAGACCAATGGCAACTTTGAAAGATGGCCAAGACTGGTCAAAGTGTTCATGTGACAACAATATCCCAAGCACTGCACAAATCTGGCCTGTATTTTACTCAAGAAAGCCAATCTTGAATCCTGTTTCAAGTATGCAAAAAAAAAAAAATCAACACATTCTGTAGCCATGTAGCTAAAAGTTTTGTGGTCTGACGAAACTAAAATGGAACTTTTTAGCCTTAATGCAAAGCATTGTGTTTGGCACAAACCCAACACAGCGCATCACCCAAAGAACAGCATCCCTACTGTGAAGCATGGTGGTGGCAGCATCATGTTATGGGGATGTTTCTCATCGGCAGGAACTGGGGCACTTGTCAGGATAGAAGGGAAAATGAATGGAGCAAAGTACAGAGAAGTCCTTGAGGAAAACCTGCTGCCCTCTGCAAGAAAGCTGAAACTGGGATGAAAGTTCACCTTTTAGCATGACAACGACCCCAAAAACACAGCCAAAGCTACACTGGAGTGGCTAAGTAACATACAGAAAAGGTAAATGCCCTTGAGTGGCCCAGTCAGAGCCCCGACCTAAATCCAATCAAAAGTTTGTGGCATTACTTGAAGATTGCTGTCCATCAACACTCTCCAAGGAACATGACAGAGCTTGAACAGTTTTGTAAAGAAGAATGGTCAAATATTGCCAAATCTAGGTGTGCGAAGTTGGTAGAGAGCTATCTCTAGACTCACAGCTGTAATTGCTGCCAAAGGTGATTCCACCAAGTATTAACTCAGGGGGGTGGAGACTTATCCAATTATAATCTTTCAGTTTTGTATTTTTAATAATCTTTTTCTCAATAAAAAACTTTTTTCCCCTTAACAGTGTGGAGTATGGTGTGTAGATAAGTGTGAAAAAAATCCTCATTTAAATGCATGAAACTCTGAGGCACCGACACAACAAAATGTGAAAAAAGTTCAAGGGGGTGTAGACTTTCTATAGACACTGTATATATATACATATGTGTGTTTGTGCGCTTGGAAATTCTGGCCTATGATTGGTTAAAACCTCATCATAGGAACAAAAATAGATTTAACTATTGTCCTCCCATCCTTTCACCACCAGGCAATAGTCTCAGTCTGTCATGTGATTGGCTCACATCACTGTCACTCCTGGCCTTTTTCAAAGGAACACCCTCCACCTCCACTCCTAAACAACAATATAAAATGGCTGAATAAAAAAACTGCTGGACGGCGATTCTGTGACAGAAAATGAAATTACAAAACATACTACAAAAGAAAGAAAAAAAACTGGCGGCATGAGCTTCAAAAACATTTTCTGTTATTTATTTATGTTATTAAGTTATTTACTTATGCCGTATCAGCTATATTCAAACAAACTACTGTAAAGCCATAAATATTTGCAACCAAAATATTTGCGAATCACACCCATAAAACCTATTTTGCTCCAGAAATGTTGGCGACCTGTTACACCGGTAGTAGTATATTACTTCATTATATGTACATAATTAAAAAATGTTTACATTTTTTTTTTTTTGCTACATGAAAAACACCTACATTTGCTACATGAAAAACACATAACAAAAAGGCTTGCAATATTTATGGCTTTACAGTATATAAAGTATATTTACTATCCATACTCTATATGAAATATGTACTGCAGACTCAGCTAATAGTGGAAAATGAAATGCTCCTCAGGAAGACTATTGTTACCTCCCGTGGCTTTGAGCTATTTCCGCTATATATATATATATATAATATACTATATATATATATATATATATATATATATATATATATATATATATATATATATATATATATATAGATATATATATATATATATATATAGATATAAACATATATATATATATATATATATATATATATATATATATATATATATATATATATATATATATGTGTGTGTGTGTGCTATAGTGGAATAATATATATATATATAAGCTCAAAGTTTGCAGTTGTTTACTGTTAGAGACATTAGTAATTCTTGGCTGTACGTGTGCAGACCCTGGTCGTGGAATGCTGTTCGACCACAGTTCCTTTCTCTTTGCACAGAGTGACCCCACAGCTCCTGGTAGTGCTCACAGCAAAACTGCATGCCCTCAGTGAAGGAATGCTGATTGCATTTTGGCTCCTTGTCAGGGATGCAAGATTAGTTAATCAGGGTGTGAAATCGACATCAAACTAACAAACAAGCAGATTATACATGACAGAAGAATGTTATGATTAGTTCCATGAAGATAACATTAAATCTCATCGACATGCTCCAGGAAAAGTGACTAACACCTGTGTAAGGAGGGTGAGGGGTGTCTGTGTGCAGCTAGGAAGGCACTGATTCAATGGGACGGAGAGTCCACAAGGGGGTTGAATTGTTGAATCCTCAGTGATTACTGCCTCAAGTCCATTCAGGGCAGCTGGGAAAGTAAAGACAAGCCTGTTCTCCAGAATGGGCCATAAAATACAATCTACTTGGCAAAATTAGTACTACTCATCAACATGGTTTTAAAATGCAACAAGATTTGTGAATTGGTAGACTGAACTGCTTTTTAAAAATATGGAGTCCTTCACTGGAATCCTTTAAAAGACAAAACTAAAGATTCCCTGTTGTTTTCTGTATACAGTCGTGTTAATCTTCCAAATAAGTTGCAACGTTATTTTAAAAATATGAATGTAGTGATGTTTTATGACCAATGACATATTTATAAAATGTCACTGACGTCTATGTCTTGTAAAACTATTTGACTTGTTCAATAAATATTCCAGCTTAATCATGCGGTCGCCTCGTTTAGTATAAATCATGTATAAGAAATCATCCAGTTATAGATTTGCCAAAGTGCAATCTGAAGAAAAAGCTAAAATTTGAACAACAGTAAGATCTCTTGGCAAAATCACAGTTACAAAGAGGACAGAAACTACAATATTCCACCGCTTGCTTCAGAAATGCAGCTTTAGGAGTTTTTTTTAGAAACAGACCCTTTCATTTTAAAAATGACGTTTTTTGGCTGGAGTAGTTAGTAAGTCTGGTAAATAATGATCTAATCAAAAACAACAAAGGACGAAATGTAACGCATAAGGGCATGCTGTGGTGTGTTCCAAGGCAATAATGGGACTCCAGACTCAATTATTTGAACAAGCGAGTTCTATTAATACAGAGGAACACACCACAGCAATGCTATTATCGCTTTTATATTCTAACTTTTAAACTTGTTTATTGACTTACCGCTGTTACTGAAATTATCATTTTAATCCACTAAAAGATTTTACTTTTTGAGAGCAGGGCTTGAGCGCCCTGGTGAAGTGTTTCATCAGAAAGCAGGTTTTAGAACAAGTGTCGTTAATCAATTATTGAGTAATAACAGAACGGTCGACCTCCATAGAAAGCAATGGGAGAGCGGTGTCCAGTTGTTGTATTATGATTTCCATTACATGAGAGTAGATGTTAAAACTTAATGCTAATTTGTGCTCGTCTCTCCCCAAGATAAGCACTAACTACATGTAGCTTTACAGTAAACTAATGTGATCCATCTGTATCTCCATCCATTTCCTTCTCTTTCTATCTGACGATGTAGATATCCTTCTGCCTGGTGTTGATGGCTGAAGTGTAATGCTGGCTCTAGGGATCAGCTTATTTTGCCTTCCCAGCGCATCAGCACACACAATGGCTGCGATGCTGGCTCTGGGGATCAACCACAGTACGGTCTCCCCAGTGCATCAGCATGACAACCATCTGGATTAAGCGAACTAGAGTACATCTCTGGGGTCTTCAAGTGGGCACCTTCCATCCTTTGAGTTTTGTCAACTAGCCCACATTACTTCGGGGGCTCCACAGTGATTCTGGCGTTCCACCATCACCCCCCTCCATCCCCCCACTTGGTTCAGCTCAGCTTCCTTACCCGTACATCAGCGTTGCTTTCTTTCTATTGTGCTTGAGATCCCTATCCAGAATCTTTCCGTCTCAATCACAGCCAGTTGCTGCACCTTTCTGCTGCTTCAGATAAGTTCTTCACTGTGCGACGCAACTCTTGGCCACTGAACCCGACATCTCTAAGAAACAGAGTTGTAGAGTGTGCCACAAATCCTCGACAACCCACCTCCACTGTGTAAACTCGGACTCTCCATCCTCACTGTTCCGCTTCAGCAGCTAGTTGAGCATACCGAAGTTTCTTCCTCTCATACGCCTCATCCACAGGATCCTCCCATAGCACTGTTAACTCTACCATATGAAAAAGGCATACTGATCCAGACCACAAGACAATGGCTGGTCAAAGGTTAGTGGTGGCAATCTCAGGTGGAAAAATAAGCCGTTGACCAACATCTGCCAGCATTTTCCAGTTTCTAGCAGCTTCCAGCGGTCCTGAGCGAGGCTTGGTTTTAACACCTTTTCTTGGTGGTTGCTCTCCTGGACAGAAGAATATTGTCTTTTGTGTGTAATGCGTCGATGGAACTGGTGACAACTTATTGGCCAGGTTACGCTTGTCTTCCAATGCTAAGGCCAAAAATCGCAGCACCTGGTCATGGCGCCAAGTAAACCGCCCTTGGCTAAGACCCACCTTACATCCTGTCAAAATGTGCCTTAATGCTGCAGACGATGAACATAAAGGACATGAGGGATCCTCACCCACCCACAGGTTTAGGTTCTGTGGTGATGGGAGAACATCATATGTTGATCTGATGAGGAAACTGATCCTGCTCTGTTGTATTGTCCATAGGTCTTGCCAGCCGATCTTGCATTGTTCCACACTCTCCCATCTCCATTCTCCCTGCTTGGCCTGGGAAATGGCCTTTACACACCTCATCCTCTCCTCCTGCTTTTGCACCTTGTTGACTACCAGCTTCCTCCATTGAGCTGGGGTTGCCTTGTGCCATGCAGGAGGAGCTAAACTGAGACCAAGACCCCCTCTTCCATGCTGAACTTGCCCCATAATATCACCGATTCAAAGGGCAGCCTTATCATCTTCCACAGCTTTCTTTGCCGCCCATTTTCTTCCAGTTTTCAACACAGGTGCTGCCTTCCTTACGCATTTGTCACGTCACGGTGCACATAAACTCCTCAGTTAGAGCAGAGATTGGTAGCTGCAGTATTCCTTTACCATAAAGTCCCACTCTGCTGAGGCAGAGTGGAACTCTCAACCATTTTAATATAAGAACTGATTAAAGCTTCCAGCCTCGCACACAGTCAGTGGCCACAGCAGTCTTGGCAGTAGTCCAAACTGAATACACCAGAGTTTCAGTTTGCCCGGTAAAGAGCTGCTGTCTATGCTCTTCAACTCTTTCACTGCTTTTTATCTAACTTCTCTCACACAAACTGTGTTCTTTAGATCCCCATCGTACCATCTCCAAAGACTTTTCACTGGCTTCTCAGACACTGTTGGTATTGCCTCACCATTAATGTAGAATCTTGTATCTACTTTTATCTGTTGTAGTCATGGTTGTCATGTCATCCATGTATGCTTGAATTGGTGGTTTTCGCATTCCAGAAGCTAAGCACCCTCCTCCCACTACCAAACTACCTATTTTATAATATAAATTTATCATAATTGACCGACACTTGGCTGTTTGCGGCACTGACTATTGCATAGGTTCTTATCTTAATAGAATTTTGCCTTGTCGCGATATATCAGTGTGTGTGTGTGTATGTATATATATTATATATATATATATATATATATATATATATATATATATATATATACATATATATATATATATATATATATATATAATATATATATATATATATATATGAGAGTAGAGAGAGAGAGAGAGAGAGAGAGAGAGAGAGTTTTAGTGGGAGTTATTCTTGGCTCACTCTGATAAGGCCAAGTCTCAGGCAGCAACTGTACATGCTGCGCTTATTCTTTTAAATAATTTATATAAAATACGCAATGCAAATATTTTTAAATAGCATGTTTACACAGATAACCATGAATAAACTAAAATAAAAGTATAGATAGCGTCTCGCTTTGTTTCAATTTGGCAAATTTGTCAACACTACTCTGTTTTAAAGATCGCTCATCTCCAGTACAATTATTCAGAGAAAGTGGATTTGTAACTAAATCTACTACGGTGTTTCAATTAAATTCTAAATACTGAAATGTATTATTTTTCTCAATAACAGTCGGCGAAATTCAGTGCTTACCCGGCACATTAACACCCAGCCTCTGCTCACGAATGATTGGACAGCTGTCAGATCTTTCACTTTCATTTTCATGCAGAATACCGTGAACCCTCTGCTTGCTTATGATTGGACAGCTGCGTAAAACTTGGTAGATATTTGACTCTCCTATTGGTTAAACTTACAGTCAGTACCTGCACCTGAAACAGACACAGTTTATGTCCCACCCAGCTAACTTATGATTGTGCTATCGCAGAGAAAATGCAGATATTCATTTGGTTGATCATATTTTAGAGGCCCTTCAGGAAAAAAAGAAAAAATCTCGAGTACGTACAAGCACAGCATAAGCGAGCAGCACTGGTCAACAGATTGCTGTGACGCTTTTGTTGGAAAACAAGTTTAAAGCTTTATTTATTTTCCCACGCTACGACCCGCCAGAAATGTGTTCACGACCCATAATTTAAGAACAGCTGCCGCGGGCTTGATGGCCTGGTTTTGAGGGCACAAATTTGCCCGCGAGGACCACTCTGAGGACCACTGTTCTAGACATTGCAATGCAGTGATGAATTCTGAAGTTGAAAAATTAAATTGCAAATCTGGTCATAAAAAATCAAATGCTGCCCAAAAAAGTTCATGTGGCACTGAACCATATGCACTAGCCAAATTCAGGAATGTCACATAGAGCTCCTTCCTCTCCTTTTTTGCTGATTGAATTTGTTGCCAGATTACGCTGACGTGTTCTAAGCATCCTGGGAAACCTGGAATGCCCGCTTTTTGTACTGAAGTGTCAATGAAGCAGTTCTTTAATAGGTAGGTTGACAATCTCTAAGCAATAATGCTGAAGAAAATCTTGCCTTATACGTTTAACAGGGAAATAGGGTGAAACTAACTGATGCTTGTAGAATCTTTTTCTTTTGGTATAAAGACCTGCTCGGCGCCATGCTCTTGGTACAACCTGTTTTTTCCCATGCCACTTTCATCAATTTCCACAGGATTCGTAGAACCAGAAGCACTCTTGTATACTCTGTAGAGAACTCCATTAGGTCCTGGAGATGATGATGCCCTTGCTTTTTTCACAGCTTGTTCTACTTCTTTCCACTTAGGTGCACAGTCCTCCATTTGGTATTCTGGTGGATTGATAGGTGGGATGTCTGAAGGAATTGACATAGTCTCCTGCCTTTTTGAATCTGCATGCTTTTCCTTCAAATATCTCAAACTCTCTCCGGCTCAAACTTGATTTTAGTGTGCCATTTTTCTCACTGGTGAATATCTTCATTACAGATTTGAATGGATCTTTTTGTAGCTTTTCCATAGGCACTCAGCTCCTGCTGCTGTCTAGACTTTTCAGGAATAGTTTGTACTTTTTCCTTCCTTTTTTCAACTCCAAACCTCTAAACAGGTAATTAAATGAAGTCTGTTGAAAATGTAGAGGTATCCCTTCAAGCAACCACAAATGCTCCGTCCTTTAGTGAGTGGTTAGTTCAGGTTTCAGTGAATTAGACATGTTAAAATGATTTCAAACTCAGCAGTAAGACTTGAAGGCACCAATGGAAGCTGAGTGAAAGCAAGGATAGGCATGAAATATTTGACTATTTACAAATTACTAAAAACATGTAAAATTATCCCAGATTTCAGGATAACAAGAGGGATTACTTGATGAGAAAATAATTTATATCCAGCTGTACATTACCCTCTCAGCCAATTGGAGTGTATGAGGTATCCCTGTTGTGTTCTGCTTCACTTGGGTAATTGATTGAGGCAGTGCTGACATGTTCAGTTCATTAGTATGGAGAAATAAAAACATGTATACAAAAACAGTACTTGGCATCAACTATCTAAAAAAATACATGCTACTGTATTTGCAAAATATTTGCATTAATATTTTCTATTTGTATTTTAAATAGATTTGGGGAACTATGGATCTTCTCAGTACATGAGCAAACTTGTGGCAAATTCATTTTAATGTTAAGAAATGTCAAGTATTGCATATTGGGTGTAAAAAACATGCTTAAGTATAAAATGAACGGGCTGGAAAGAGGGGGCAAAACAGACGCTCACACTTAAAAATATCTCGTCTTTAACCCAAGATTACCTGCGTACACCCTCGACTGCTAAACCTGTCAAAATAAATACGGGGTTTATTTCTGGAATAATAGCACGACAATCATAGCATGCTACCTGTATTTTACTTGGAAATGTAGCTAGTGTGACTTTGCAACTCTGACAGCCCCCTCTACTCTACATTTATCTCACCATACAGTCTGGATATTTAAAAAAATATACACAGGGCAGGCCAACTTATTTTTCAGCTAGTTAATGAGCTATGGAAAAGCAGTGCCAATAAGCTATCACTACTAATTCCATTTAAGTTTTTTTTTTTTTTTAACTATGTTCTATTAATATGTGTTTTGTGCGGCTACCCTTCCTCACTCAACAATGCGAATATCAGTGATCAGTAATTTCACTGTAACATGAAATATACAGTATATTAAAACAAAATATGTCTGGTAAAAGATACACAATTCTCATCTTCAAATCAATTCCATTTTCAAAGAGAGGTTATGACTACAATAATTATAGTAAGAGAAGTACCTTTGAATTGAAATACTTTTCAGCAGGAAAATTCAATGCTATGATGTTAAGGACTGCAAACAGTATGCACAATAGTCATTCAATATATTTGACATTTTATGTCCACAAGGGGATGTAGAGTAGTTGGGTCCGGCAGTGTTGAAAAGCCACACTGTCAAATGTTTTCAGTGTAAGGAGGAAGGAGTCCTAGCACCTAGGATTCTCTAGACAAGCTCAAAGACAGGTAAAGGCAAACTTTGAGAAAAATGATAATAAATAATAAGTACTGGAGAAGCAATATAAAGTAATGCAATTACAATGACACTGAAGCTGCTTCCTGTTTAATTGATAGTCTCTGCAGACAGACACTCAGTCTGTGATTGCAGGGGCAGCCTGTGAGGGGCTTTCTTGAAGCAGCAGTTATTGTTTCAGAGCCGGCCTAGTCCAGGGGAGATCAGGAAGCTGTTTGTTTGACAGCCAGCTCAGTCCAGGGGAGATCAGGAAACTGATTGTTTGAGAGCCAGCTCAGTCCAGGGGAGATCAGGAAGCTGTTTGTTTGACAGCCAGCTCAGTCCAGGGGAGATCAGGAAGCTGATTGTTTGACAGCCAGCTCAGTCCAGGGGAGATCAGGAAGCTGATTGTTTGAGAGCCAGCTCAGTCCAGGGGAGATCAGGAAGCTGACTGTTTGAGAGCCAGCTCAGTCCAGGGCAGATCAGGAAGCTGTTTGAGAGCCAGCTCAGTCCAGGGGAGATCAGGAAGCTGTTTGTTTGACAGCCAGCTCAGTCCAGGGCAGATCAGGAAGCTGTTTTAGAGCCAGCTCAGTCCAGGGCAGATCAGGAAGCTGTTTGTTTGACAGCCAGCTCAGTCCAGGGCAGATCAGGAAGCTGTTTTAGAGCCAGCTCAGTCCAGGGCAGATCAGGAAGCTGTTTTAGAGCCAGCTCAGTCCAGGGCAGATCAGGAAGCTGTTTTAGAGCCAGATCGGTCCAGGGGAGTTCAGGAAGATGTTTGTTTGACAGCCAGCTCAGTCCAGGGGAGATCAGGAAGCTGACGGTTTCAGAGCCAGCTCAGTCCAGGGGAGATCAGGAAGCTGTTTCAGTGCCAGCTCAGTCCAGGGGAGATCAGGAAGCTGATTGTTTCAGAGCCAGCTCAGTCCAGGGGAGATCCAGTAAGCTGTTTCAGAGCCAGCTCAGTCCAGGGGAGATCAGGAAGCTGTTTCAGAGCCAGCTCAGTCCAGGGGAGATCCAGGAAGCTGACTGTTTCAGAGCCAGCTCAGTCCAGGGGAGATCAGGAAGCTGTTTCAGAGCCAGCTCAGTCCAGGGGAGATCAGGAAGCTGTTTCAGAGCCAGCTCAGTCCAGGGGAGATCAGGAAGCTGATTGTTTCAGAGCCAGCTCAGTCCAGGGGAGATCAGGAAGCTGTTTCAGAGCCAGCTCAGTCCAGTGGAGATCAGGAAGCTGATTGTTTCAGAGCCAGCTCAGTCCAGTGGAGATCCAGGAAGCCAGCTGCAACCCTGACCTCGTCTGCATGGGATTTATCTGAAGAGGTGTTCCCTGGAGACCTGATAACATTCATTAGTGTGTACTAATGAAGTGTACCATGTTTTTTTACAGCAATAAAGGCGTTGACTGAGGTGGAGCAGAGCACTAAAGTCCTGTCTTTCACCATGATGGCTTCTTAATATTTTTATTTTTTTTAAACCGGGGTCAGTTCATGTCGTCAACCAGGCCTTGTGATTCCAGTTTTGATGGGTAGAAAAAACTAACTAGTCAGGATATGAAGGCTAGTCAATGATGTTTACTCAGTACAGTAAATATACAGAGTATAGTTCATTCAGTGTATCAAATCTCCACCCTGCTGTGGAATACACATGGAACATCTCAGAAACGGGTACCAGTATGTCACTGTTAGACATCCCCATCACAGCTTTGAATTCCACCATTAACACCACTACCTACTGCAAACCAACCGATTCTCATTCGTATCTACAGTGTGACTCCTCACACCCAGAGTCTTGCAAGACAAACTGTACATTGGGGAAACTGAAAGGCGTTTAGCAGATTGCTTTGTGGAACATTTACAAAGCATTTGAATCAATAACACTACATTTCCAGTAGCCTGACTTTTTAACAATGATAATCAAACTGCTGAAGACATCAGTCAGTGCTATGGAACAAATGCTCAGAAACAAAGGACACCTTCAAACTTTCAACTTTGTTCATTCCAAGAAGTTCCAATCTATTCTGATATAATCATGACATCATCCACAGAATTCTTGAAAAAATAATAAGTTTACTGCACTGTTTACTTTTCTTTCTACACAGCTGAAGAATGGCTTTTGTCCAAAACGTCCTGAAATAAAATATTTTTAATCATTTAAACCTTTTGTGTACAAGAGAGAGTTGAGTTTTAAAATCCCTTTTTTGTTTCCAAAAAAGGACATTTGTTTTAGTTTTTTTGTTTTGACCTTTATAGGAGCACATTAAGCTCCCCCTCCTTGCTCACATCACACACCCAGTCCCAAAGCATAATGGTCTTTAAAACAATCCAAGTCCTGCACCATTTGACAATAGTAAAAATCAATTTTAACCCTGGAGACCATCAGGATTCTAAAAACACTTACAGCATTACTAAAACCAGTGGCTAAAATCTTGCTCTTTCGGGATTTTAAAATGGCCAATTTCTCCTGACCCAGTACAAAGTTGATCAGTGTGCACCTGTTTGTTTTTTTAAAACTATATTTAATGCTAAAAACAAAGAGCTGTTTCATGAAAAACAAACCCCAAAGGAAGCCAGCCGGTTCCCAAAAAATACATAAAAAGAGCTTCAGCCGGGGGCAGTCTGAAAACAGCAGGGGTACTGATCACTGACCCCCCGCTCCACGCGACTCAAGTACCGGTTTGTAGCTGTAATTCTGTGCAGCACTCTCCACTGCAGGTCTCCAGAGTTATGGGCAGGGGCAGTTTATATAAAACTCTCCAGACAGGGGATTCATCTTCAGGAGCACTGAGTTGTGCTCTCCACTTAGCGTCCCCCGGGTCCTTCAGCTGTTTATAGTGACGCTTTTTAATGCATATTTCATACAGCTGTTTTTTCTCTGCTGCCACCTCTGCCACTTTCTTCAACAGCAGTATTTTGCCAAGTGACTTCTCCTCCTCTGGCACTGAGGAGACAAACACTGTGGGGAACAGGGGCTCCTGCTCTGGAACCAAGAGCTCTGTCAAAAAACTAGTCAGGAACTGGGTCATAGCTGGAATAAAAGAAGCCTGTAAACCACTCAGGATCTTTTCTACAAATTTGATGTTAAGTGCTGTGGCTAACTCCCTGCTGGCTTTCCATTTAAATAGACTAAAATCAATCAGCTGGCCAAGCTTAGTAAAACCTTCTTTATAAAACACTGAAGACATATGTGCACAATTACAACTCTAACATTTAAAAAATGGGTTAAACGGGCTCCTCAAAAACACCATTGCGTGCACAGCGACTCCTCTGATCTAGTGTTTCTTACAATCCTCCATGTATACATGCTAACATTGCTATCAGGGGGTATTAAAAACAGGTGCTTGTCGAGCCCCAGCCCTTCCGCTCTGTGCAGGTGTGAGTGAGCCAGACCTCTCAAGCTCAGCTCTGGGGCTTAGAGCAGCTTCTGGGCAGCGTGCAGACTGAATACTGCCACCCTGCTGGGGATATCAATCAGCCCCCCCCCACCCCTGCCTTCACGGGTGAGGTACAATATGGCTCGACGCAGCCAGTGATGCCCATTCCAGACAAACTGGACCAGGCACTTCTGAATCTCATTTAACAGACCCAGGGGAGGGTCCAGACACACCAGCCTATGCCAGAGCATTGATGCCACCAGATTGTTAATAACGAGGACCCTCCCCCTAAATGAGAGTTGTGAAAGGAGCCACTGCCAGCTCTGCAGCCTCCCTTTCACTTTATCCAGCAATCCCTCCCAGTTCTGTTGCATGAATGCTTCTTTCCCAAAAAACACTCCCAATATCTTAACCCCAGTGTTTTCCCAGGTCATGTCTGGGAGCAGTGATGGGGGAGCCACTCCCAGCTACCAGACAGAAAACCTGCACTTTTTGCCCAGTTGATCTGAGCTGAGGTGGCCTTTCATAATTCTTAATGCAAAACTCCAGCATATGCAGAGAGCCTGATGGGGGCGCTGTTGGGTGCAGCTGGCACAGCCAGCACCGTCAGTTTCTCCTTCAGCTGGTGCAGGAAGGGCTCTTTAAGAGGGAGTAGAGCATCACTGAGAGGGAGCAATAGTCAAGGAGCATCCCTGCCGTATCTCCCTCTGTACAGGGAAAGAGACACTCAGATCATTGTTTAGTTTCACCAGGCTAAAAACATTTGTATAGAGGAGTCTAATATTAGAAATAGAAACAGGGCTAAAACCAAATGCCTTCAGTGTATGAAACAAATACTCATGGTCAAGTCTGTCAAAAGCTTTTTCTTGGTCAATTGAAATTAAACCAACATCAATATTAAAAAGTTTTGACACATTAAAAAGGTCTCTTATTAAAAACAAGTTATCAAAAACGGATCGCTCTGGCACACAATAAGATTGATCATTATGCACCATTGATCCTATTTGTGTCTGCAGCTGATTTGCCAGCGCCTTGGAAAATATGTTGTAATCCGAGCACAATAATGAGACGGGGTGCCAGTTCTTAAGGTTACAAGGTTCTCCTTTCTTGGGTAGCAGAGTCTTTACTGCCCTGCAGCAGCTCTCTATCCTGGCTGCACTTGTAAATGTCCTGTCCGATACAGTCCCAGAATCGTTTATAAAATTCAGCTTGTAGCCTGTCTATCACGAGTGCTTTCTGATTGGAAAGTTGCATGACGGCGCTAGTGAGCTCCTGGAAGGTCAGCGGGGTGTCCAGCCTACACCACTCCTCCTCACTCAGAGTGGGGAGCCTCTGATACAGCCGCGCTATCTCTCCCAGGTCACAGTTCTCAGCCTTATAGAGATCATTGTAGAAAACCACTGTCGCATGCCTGCAGTCCACAGGGCTGGAGACCTCTCTCCCACAGGGCAGCCTCAGACAACTTCTATCATTGTTAAAATCCATAGTGAAGTTAAAATCCCCTCCCAGTATGAGGACATGACCAGTGTCACATTGTCTCAGCACCTGACTCAGCTTTTTAAAAACTACAATTCGCTCCACCCCAACGTTAAGAGCATGAATGACGGGGGTGGAGGAGGTCTGGCTCTTGGGAATGGTGTAAAAAAAAACTCTTAAAACTTAAAATCTGGAGAAAATATAGCAGCTACCCCTGCACTGACATTTGAGCCATGACTTAAAACACAACTGCCCCCCCACTCAGAACACAGACGGCAAACCGTGTAAGACCAACCCTACTGGCTAGTGCAGTCTGAGTGCGTCTCCTGCAATAAAATCAAGTTATCAAGGAAAGTGCTTCTTTAATAGTATATAATTTGCCCTTACCGGTGTAACCAATTCAGTACCTCCTCAGAAATCTTTATCCCCTGGTGCACTGCGCATGCATAAAATGAGATCGTCCCAAAGGCATGGCTGATTTCCTCTTTTGCTCGCGCACGTGCCTGCTTGATTTTAAAACATTGCACATGCGTAAAATGAGATCGCCCCCTTTTGCTCTTTAATTCAATACAGAAAATGGACCCAAGACACATGTCTGAAATAATACACTACAAAACAAAGCATGAATACCCGAGTGGTGCTGCAAAACAACTTAAATTAATTATTTGGCGACCTTTGAAATGAAAGGTAAGGAACACATATATATAAAGCCTATTTTAAGTAAGAAGGTACTGTATACCTGTAACCTGGTGTCGATGAGATATATTGTATATTGTAAAAAATAAAAAATCTAAAAATAAACTTTTACTATTTTTATATTTTACAGCCATGTCTAATTTATGAAACTTAAATACTGTAAATAAGATTATAGATTTTTTTTTCTTTTTTTCAAAAAGTTCTGAGACTATTAGAAGGAAAAATCATTTTTTGCCAAATACTGACTGCATTGTTGTCCATGACAGGGATAAGGCGACAGTGTTGTCATGACAGCATATTCAACTGTTTAAAATACAACAACTTGCTAAGACACTAACCTAATGTCTGCACTCTCTTGGTTGTCCCGGTGTAAACGACTTGACCATCGAGATACGTCGTCTACTGACGTTCAGGGCACAAGACACAAAGCACCTAGCTGATCTGACAGCATGTAACACAGACAGCTGTTATGATTACATGTTATCGATTTATTTTTCAGTAAAAACAAGTTTAAATTGCAGTGAGTTCATTCTGCTATATTTATGATATTAAAGAAACCACAGAAGCACTCTGTTGACCATGCTTTAGTATAAAACTACATTACTGTTTTTCAGTATGGTAAAGTCTTCAATTGAATCTGCTGAGCAATTAAATCATCCTTAAAGTGCTGATGGTTAACAATGGAAACAGATCTGTTCTGTCTTGGATAGTTGTGGCTGCTAAAGAACATTTAGTCACCTCACGATTTGACTGGCGAAAGACATTGTTGGTTTATTGGAGTTGACAAAGAAATCTTTTTTCAGCCCTGATAGGGCAACCTTTTCACTTTATTTGTTTAATTATATGAGCTTTTTACTGCATTACAGCCCTTCTTTAATATTATTTTCTTTATTTTAAGTTTTCAGGGCGTTTTGTTCTATTTTTATTTCACAGTAATAAATTTCTTGAGTGCAAGCTACATTTCTACACAACAGTGCTTGCACAACGTTTGGTCACCATCAGTACTGTTGTGTTAAACTGAGGTTATCGTATTGTGCTGGTGTTAATACGTATACACCACCTCTCTGCAACATTGATACTTCCAGTCCTGATTTTTCTTTTGACCATGTCCCTAATTATTACATTGAACCACTTAAAAATTTGAACCTGGAATGGTATTTGGTCAAATTTGTACCGTCCTTCACGCACTTCAATTTATTCAAACTTGATATGCGTGTTTTATTATTATTATTATTATTATTATTATTATTATTGATGTTTATTGTGTTACTGGACTATCACGTAGTAAGTGCATTCATGAATATTAACACATTCCTTTAAAGGGAGAGGCAGCATTTTTGTGTTACAGGTGCCAATGGTGCCTAACCTCACCATTTTAGTCCCAGTACAGGCTTCTAAAATGTGCTTTGAACTGATCCGCTCAAGAGGAGTTTTCCACCCCCAGTATTCCAGTATTTTTATCACGGGACCAGCCAAAGGGTTTTTCCTCTTCCTGGCTTTCATCCACATTTTTGGTTGACTTTTGGTTCAGGCTGTGGTTTTGTTGGATGCTGCTTGTGGGTGTTCCCCTGATTTGATTCCTGTGTGCAGTCAGAGGCTCCTGAATCATTCGAATGTGACCAACAGCAGCAGCAGATAACACTGTTGGATTTCAGTGCAGAAGTAGGTACATTTTTCTCGAGATGTTGATAGTCAGACTACATTAAGTGGGTCATGCAGTGGTGAAGATTGCTGGCCAGTGGTTTTCGTAGCTCTTCAGAGCAAGTTTTCATGATATTTAGACTGCAGAGCTCTGATGCTGAAGGATGCTGGGTTCATGACATGTGGAGGATGGATTGTAGCCTTGCTGATTATAGTGTTGGGCTGAAGGAAAACGTGTGTGTGTGTGTGTGTGTGCGTGCGTGAGTTGAATTTGCTGTGTGTCTGAGGCTGCATTTCCTAGACCAACAAATTCCTCTCCTTCTCTTTTGTCAACACCTCCCTGCTGTTTGGTACAGCCAGGTTGGCAAGGTGTCTCTGTCAATCAATTAGCGCCTGTTTCATGTTTTACATGGCTGCTTCCCAAGATCTGCATAGCTTCACAGCCACCTCTGTCTTTACTGGTGCCTCAGTGTGACGGGGGCTGCAGTAAGGAGATGTAACGACCAGCTGAATGTAGAGCTTCTACTTTATTTTTCTTCCAGCTCCAGTTGACCACATTGTGGGGAGGGTGGTGTTTCCTTGATTTGCAGTGGATGATACATGACCCATGTGTGATTGAGAACATGGTGCCAGGCTAGGTATTGATGAACTTTGATTCAGTTTTTCTCTGTGTGGGATGACCTACACAAATAGACACTGACAAAAAAAGGTTAAAACCCACATTGGTTCACATAAGCAGGAATGACCGCTATGTAAAAATGTAGGTATGACATCAACTATATCCTTGGCGCTAGTCAACACTGTGGGTTTGTCGAGCCTGCAACCTGGGATAATATTAGAGGAGTTCAGACTGGTGGAACACTCACCCCTCATTGACCTTCGACTTATGTACTGGGGAATGTGGTGTTTGTTCTCACTACAAGACACTTTCATGAATCCTAGAATAGATTTGAAAATCCCATGAGCCTCAAGATGGATGTTCTGCTTTATCCAGCAGTATCCCTCCAATAAAAAAATACATTAAAAAAAACAAACTAAAAGGCTTGTCTTTACCAATGACAGCTGTTTTAAACTGAATAGAATTTATGCCATGGATATGGGGCTTCTAATTTAATGTTGCTTCCTTTTGAAATCCGAAGCTCATGCATCAACCTGAGTTTACAAAGTGTACCTTCTGACAGATTGTTATTGTGAGCTTTCTGCAGTTACGCAACTGTGAAGAGCTGCAGTTTTCTTTTTGTCTGCTTTCTGTTCCTGTCGAAAGAATGATTCAAGAGGGATGTTGAGGCAGGATGTGTAGGGGTTAGGAGAGGTAAAGGATAAAGAATTGGCTGGGATGTGAGTCCTAGCCGTCTGAAGTAGCTGCACCCCAGTCCCAGCGTAGTTTGTAGCAGCTTTGCTGGTGGTGTGGAGGTCTAATCTGGACCTGCTCTTTTAAAGTGTCTTCATAGCTTTTGGGATAATGTGGGAGATGTGTGTGTTTTGAGGCATATGTCTTTCTTTCCGGAAGGTCCCCCTGTCTGGGGAACTGAGTTCCTGTAAAGGGATTTAATTCACAGGTTTAGATCCATGAATTCTTCCAAACCTGTGGATTTAAGCATGTACTGTAAACTCTGCATTGTCTTTGGATTGACTATCAAAAGAATGGATTCTTTGTGTATGTAGTATTGGAGTTCTTAAAGCTCTCAAGTGATGAGTGTGTGAAATTCTACTCTGAAGGTACAGTAAGGAATTGGGGATGGCTTTCTTTGAGAAGCCACACAATCAGATAAATAAAGACTCCTTTAAATGAGGAGTATTTCCTTTGCTTCCTAGTCCTGTATTGGGTATCGTAACATGAAAACATTCCTCGTCACTAAAAAAGTTCTGCATTGTAGGATATAAAAACAGCCTAACAAATGTATCAAATAGCTCATTCTTGTAATCTGGGCTTGAAAAACTGAAAATAAGATGACTCCTTAAAAAAAAAAAAAAAAAAAAAAAAGGGGGAAATTCACTTTTCAGTGGAAAAAGTAACAAAGGGAACAGAAATTTTGGAAATGGTTTTTTTTAAAAGTTTTTTTTTTTTTTTTTTTTTTTATTTAGGCACACAAATACATGATCAAAACCACGTGGTTTACTGTAGACATGCTCTCTATTCAAACTGCTTGACTTGTTGGTCCCTACCTTTCTTCTCGCACATCCACTAAATCCTAGATATGCTGTGCTTAAAATGATCCTGGTAATACCCAGAATGCAGCAGCAGTCAACAAATAGGTTGAAGCTTCTAATCCCACTAGCAAACCGGACTATCAAAACAAAAAAGGGGCTTACTGGGGTCACCTCTCGCTGTCTCACACTCTATCTTTCTGTCTTTCCATACTCTTAGACACATATCAGTTAGCTGGCTCATATCTGCAGTCAGTTGTGACCTCGAGTTTATGCCTTGCTCAGGGGGATGTCGGAATGTTTTGAAATGTATCTGAGTGCTGTGTTTGGCTAACAGGTTCCTTGGGTTGTCCTTTCGTTTTTAAAACCCACCCCTGTCCTCAAACCTCCCCTCTTCGGGTTGCCACTTGGCGCTGACAAGGGTGTCGGTGACAATATGTGACCAGTGAGAGCTGCACATACCTGGGGAGCAAGCCTGCTGTAAGTGGCTAAATTACAAGAGGATAGCAATGTCAGCTTGTGCAGTGTCAACTCAAGAGCCATCGCAGGATTCCTGGTGTTTTGGGGTTCTGATGGACTCATACACAGTGGAATAAGGTACTTTTAAACAGTTCTGTGACGTCATCCTTTGATCTTTCGGTTGATTCCACAAATCTTCTAAC
>NC_054566.1:6398625-6423625 GCF_017654505.1 Polyodon spathula | reverse complement strand
TATTTATTAAAAAATAAATCGAACTGTCGTGCGTGAACGACTGCCTATGCAGTCAGCCTTGCAGGTGGTTGTCTATTCCTTCCTGGGAGAGCACAGTTCCTACACTGAGCTAGGCCTTGCCACATCCCTGCTGTTGTGTTACCCTTCCAGCCGCGTGTTTCCTCCACGGGGCTAGATCTTGCCACATCCCCGTTGTCGAGTAGACCTCGCTGGCTGCGTAGGCCGGCCCACCTTGTTGAGTTGGGCCTTTTAAACAAACTGTGCTCTCCCCTATCTATCTATTTGTACCATGGTTTTTTGCTGTCTGCTTCCACTCGCCCACCGCGTGTCTCCCTGGTCTATGCTACATGCTGACCAGGTGTGTGACCATGCAGTTATGATAGACACATAGCTCACGGTGTACCTAGTGCAAGCAGTTTCCGGTGCATGCTGTGTTCAGTTGGTGCAAAACACATCAACATATTTTGAACAAGACCAGGTTCCATGCCACTATGTCCTGTAGGGCTAACATCCCTCAGGAGGACAAGCACACCCTCTGTTCACAGTGCCTGGGTGTCCAGCATGCCACCTTGGCCCTCGAGAGAGAGTTGGCCTGCAGTATCTGCGTTGCTTTTGAGACCCGGGTGAAGGAGAACAGGTTGGAGAGGGCCACAAGGGCAAGTTCAGCATCCTTAGTCCAGCCGCAACCCCAACGCCAGTCCTGCCCAAATACCATACCCTCCCTCCCCCAGGGGAGATCAGAGTGAATGGGAAAAAGTGCCCTAGCTGACACAAGAGGATACACTCTCGATAGCGCCCTCCTAGGACAGAGCCTCCGTCTCCTCTGGCATGGAGGTAGGATGGGAACTCATTCCGCTTGCCGATATGGAACCTACTTTTGAGGTGGCCTCGGAAGTCAGCACTCCACCACTGTCGGACATGCCCATATCCCCAGGACATACCTTTGGGCCAGCCGTGGAGGAGATCTTGCAGAGATCCCACCGGGAACACGAGGCGTCCCGGCAGGTGGCTGCATTGCTCCCTCCCCACACTCCTGCATGCGGCAGGTCGAACAGCAGGCAAGCTCCTCAAATGTTCCCACAGCTCCGCTCGGTGACCTAGGGCATCACCTACAGAGCACAGCAGCAGCGAAGAACTGGCCTCTCCCAACAAGCAGGGAAAACCCAGGTCGTGGCCAGTCCACGCATCAGCTTCCCAGGAGACGGTTCCAGGGTCACCACCCTAGGCAGCTCCTGCATGCATATTAGGGACAATGGTAGCAAGGTGTTATTGCATATAAACCCTGCTTTCCTCCCCAAGGTTATCACAGTCTTCCACATTAATCAGTCTGTGGAACTGGAGTCCTTCTATCTACCCCTGTTTTCCTTGGAGGAGGATGAGAGATTGAATTTCCTCTGCTCAGTGCCGGCATTGATATGCTACGTGGATAGGACAAGAGCTCTGCATCAGGCAGACCAGCTCTTTGTCACAGGATACGGACGCTAGGACAGCCACTCTCAAAGCAGGCCCTGTCGCATTGTATTGTGGACACAGTCTTGACAGCGTATGATGGTGCTGGCTTGCCCCCACCTGGGAGGGTGGCTGCACACTCCACTAGAGGATTGGCTACATCTTGGACCCTCTTCAGAGGGGCCTCGCTTTCTGATATTTGTACTGTGGCTAGCTGGGCTATGCCGCATACTTTCTCCAGCTTCTACCACCTTAATGTGGTATATCCTGCCCTGCCTTCATAGGCACGAGGGTCCTTGAGGGTGTAAGCTCACACCGCTAACCCTGGGGGTATGCGGTTCTGATGTGTTTCTAATATTCCATACTTAATGTCATTGGTGGTCATCTTCAAATTGAAAGGGAACATTAGGTTACTCATATAACCCTAGTTCCCTGAAAGAGAAGACGACAAAACACCAACCACGAGGTCACATCGGTCGCCCTCATGGGTTCGATGGAAAAAGAGAAATGGCTTCCTCAGTATGACGGTTTTAATCCCCCGGTGGACGGGACCAAGTGTGTCATCCCAGGAAGGGGCCTATCGGCAGCTCTGGTATAGAGAGCTCAGCGATACCTACACCATGGGCAGGCATATCCCATGCATAATCTCATTGGTGGTCATCTTCTCTTTCAGGGAACCAGAGTAAGAGTAACCTAATGTTTTAAAACCTGAAACAATACATTTAAATCCACCAAACAATACATATCTAGCATGGCTCTGCCCTGATCCATATTAACACGCAGGGCTCTTCTGTCCTGCTACATATCCCCCCCTTGTGCCTTGTGAGCAGCACACATGGCCCCAATGCCCACCTCCTCCCCTCTAAAACACAACTACCCTCCCTCAAGTCCCATATTGTCCATCTTTTTCCATTCTTAAACGAGGGCCAACTGTGCCTGGTGCTGCAGTGACCTGGGAGTCAGGCCCAGTGACCACAGATCCAGACACGAATGTCAGGTGTCTAAGAGCCCAGGTCGAGGGATCCAACCCCCAGACGCTAGACTGTGGCACACGGGTGGTGGTGCGAGCTGTGGTGTCAGTAGTTTCCACACCACACCCTCCCCTTCTCTGTAGCCGATGGCTTCCTCTTCTTGGGTTCAGGCAACAGAAATTCCTGCAGCGAAACTGCTGCTAGTAGCAATAACAAATCCCAGGGCGATGAAGAACAGGCATCCCCAGGCAATGACATGAAGGGGCATCCCCCCCCCCCCTTTACCCCCTATTACCTTTATTATGAATTATGGCTAAATGCATACTTTAATCCTATTTTATAAAGCTCACTATAACCACTATCGAGAGTCAGTTGCATGAAGAAATAATGTAGATCAGCAGTTCCCAACTTGCAGGTTGCAAAAGGTCTCAAGGTGGGTCTCAAAAGGGTATAAGTAACATCAATGTGGTAAGTCTATATTAGCTGTATTTAAGTAATGTTATAAAGGGGATGTTTGTTGTTTTAATTAGGCGATTTACTGTTTGTGATTAGTACCAGTGTACTTGTGATTATAACCAGTGTGGTTAAACTGAATAGAGGTTGATTTGCAATTTGACTGGTTTCCACACAACTTTTATCCATCTAGTTAGTAAAATAGACAGCTAGTCTATTTGTACGCCAGCCAGCCAAAGAGCCTTTCTACCAAAGAGTCGGGAATCTAACTATGCGAGTCCAGCAAGGAGAGACCTGCAAGGAGAGGCTGTTGGAGAAATTCTGAACCTAGCTGCTAACCTAACCTAGATGGAAGATGCCAACTACCAAACAGATATATATCCTCCCCCCACCGCACCTGCTCCCACTACTACTGTACCTATCTGTCTCACCTGTCCTGCTGACTGTCTGTCACATCCCTGTTATTCTGTCCTCTCACTCCCATCCTCTGTCCTCTCTCCGCTGCTGCTCCCCTAACCTCATCTCTCTCTACCCCTGCACGCTCTGGTGCTTTCTGGATCTGTCACTACTCTGCTAACAAAGCTGATTTCATCTCTGCCTTTGCCTCCCACCTCTCTCTCGATTTGCTTGCTCTCACTTAAACCTGGCTCACTCCTGGTAACAATGTAACTCCTACTGCCCTGCCCTGTCCTCTCTCTACGTTCTGTTCCATACTCCGCGTCTCACTGGACGGGGAGGTGGGACTGGTCTTCTCCTGCTAATTGCACTGTACCGTCCCCCTGGACCTCTCACTCACTTTCTCAATGAACTCGACTATCTCCTCTCCTCCCTCCCCTCTCTGTCTACCCCAACTGTCCTGTTAGGTGATTTCAATATCTCTTTCTCCCACCCCACCCTCTCTGCCGGATTCCTTCCTCTCCTTCACTCCTTCAACTTCTCTCTCTCCATCCCCTTCTACCCACAAAGCTGGCCGTCAACTGGACCTCACCTTCTCCAGGGCCTGCTGCCCCTCCACCCTCTCTGATCACTATTTCATCTCTTTTTCTCTGTCTCTCCCTATTCCACCTACCCCCACTGTCACCTCAAGCCGTAACCTCTGCTCTCTCTCCCCCTCTGTCCTTACCTCCACCACTCTACCTTCTCTCCACTCCTCCCTCCTCTATCTCCTCTGACGACTTTGCCTTTCTTCTCCTTTAAAATCTTTGATATCTGCATACTCTTTAACACCTCTTTCTCCCCCCTCCCACTCCAACCCCTACACCCTCCTTCTCTCCTCTCTCAGACTCTAACCTCTGCTCCCTCCTACAGGGCCACAAACCCACCACGTGCCCTGTACCTCCTCCCCACTCACCTCTTTGAAGCTGCTGCTCCTGCTTTACTCCTCTTCATCTCCCTCCTTCTCAACACTTCCTCTCTGGCCTCTTTCCCTCTGCCTTCAACCAAGCCTCTATCACCAACCTCCTCAAAAAACCTACCCTCAACCCCACCTCCTTCCAGAACTACCGTCCTCTCTCCCTCTTACCCTTCCTCTCTAAAACTCTCAAGTGGGCAGAACACTGCCAGCTCTCTGCTTTCGTGTCTAACCACTCTCTGCTCAACCCTCTCCAGTCTGGTTTCCAATTTGCTCACTCCATTGAAACTGCTCTCCTGTCCGTCACTAACTCACTAAACTCTCCTCTGTCCTAATTCTCCTCCATCTCTCTTTGACACTGTCGATCACTATTCTCCTGTCTTCTCTAGCTGACCTGGGAATCTCTGAAACTGCTCTGGCCTGGTTCTCCTCCTACCTACCACATAACCTGGCGTGGCTCAACCTGCACACCTCACCCTCTCTCAATAGGAGCCCCCCAAGGATCATCTCCTCTTCTTTCTCTACACCCGCGCCCTGGGCCCCCCCTCATTGCATCATATGGTTTGTCATACCATTTCTATGCTGATGATGCTCAGATCTTCCTCTCCCTCTGATTGCACCATCCCTCCTGTATCTCTACCTGTCTGTCTGCTATCTCCTCCTGGATGCACTCGCATCACCTCAATCTCAACCACACTAAATCTGACCTACTTTTCTTCCTCTCCTCATCTTCCCCCTCCTCTGATCTCTCTATCTCCATTCCTCGGGAATCTATCATGCTCTCTCCCTCCTCCTCAGCCAAGAACCTTGGAATAACCCTGGAACCTTGCCTCTCCTACTCCCAGCACATCCCAATCTAGCACGCACCTGCTGATTCTTCCTGAGCAACATTCGAAAAATCCGACCCTTCCTCACCAATGACTCCACGCAACTCCTCGTCCAGACCCTGGTACTCTCCTGCCTAGACTACTGCAACTCCCTCCTGGCTGGCCTCCTTACATCCGCCACCCATCTGCTCCAGCTCACCTAGAACTAAATAATAATAACAAAAACTCTCTCTCTCTCTCTCATATATATATGTATATATATATATATATATATATATATATATATATATATATATATATATATATACACACACACACACACACACAGCAGTAAAGTCCTTTATCAAATCTGAGTATTCTAAATTCTTGACAACTTCGCTCTTGTTTGACAGTATTTGACAGTATGGACAAATTTGACAAACTTTTTTGAGTCATCGTTGAGTGCAAACATGTCTTAATCAAAAGAAATCTCTCATCCATGGCAAGACTTGTAGCAGCCTGTAATATTATTTCATGTGTTTCTTGCAAGAAAATTTTTTTGTAAACAAACGCATACTTAAATGTACTTAAAGGAGGATATTTTAGGTATGGGTAGATGTAGTTTAATTGTCATTATTATTATTATATGATTCCATTCAGAAATATGCTTTTTTACTGGGTAAAAAATAAAAAACCTAATTCACAAAATGATGAGCGGTATTAGAAACAATTGTGCTTATATATTATTATATTTATATAATCTCTTAACACCAGCATTGCTACAGGACTAAGAAACCTAACACAGCAGATCTGCGTAGCCCAAATGTTCGGCATATTAATGAAACAATAGCTTGTGAATTCATTGAATTGTATTAATGGATTCGATTTACATTAGCAGCAACAACTGATTTGGTTTAAACAGAAATACTTGATTATATGCATCTAACAAAAGCATGACTTTTTTTTTTTTTTTAAATCAAAACATTTTACAATGCATTGTTACCTGTTAAGTCTACTTTTGCCCACATACCTTTATGACTTGCTGAATAAAGACTTACTTAATCACTGTATAAAAGTGCGCTGGTACCACATGGATGTAACTTCACAGATTATTAATTCACATAAATCAATTTCTGCTGTAATTATCAATTTAAAATTAAAACAATACTTTTTTTTTCTTTCGGTAAAATTGAAAAACTCCAATCGTAAAATAACTTTGCTCACAGAAACAGGCCCACCCATTGCATTAAAACAAAGAAAGGTAAGTCTACAGTTATTCTTAATACTAGTGCTTTTTTATGTGCTTATTTTTCAGTCAGCTATACTGTTTATTGTGTGGTCCGCTGTAACCACGGTTACAGAGACAATGGCCCAGCCCTCCTCGTTAGATAAGAACATTATGTATAGTTAGAGCCTTTCACAGTGAGGATTTTGTTTTGTTTATTATTCTGTGTGAAAAGTATTATTTTATCTTGTTACTTTTTGGAGCTCCATCGAGGGTGCCAAAATAGCTCTTTATTCTACCTCAGGTGTCATCTGTCTGTACACATTGGTCCCTACGCCTACCAACTTTCCAACCACTAGGGGCACACTTCCACACTATATATAGCTACAAACACAGACAGTGGTGTAGTGGAGGGTATAGGCAGGTAAACAGCATTTATCCACTTTTAATTTGGACAACATAGTATTTAACCACAACTCATATAAGGGAGAGACTTTACTCACTTCTACTCTCCTGTAATATGCAGATCCTGCGTTAAAGACAATATATTTTAACGTTGAGTGTCTGTGTTGTGCTGCTGTGCTCAAGACAGACAGCTGAGAGCTCTGCCAGAACCCTGGCGTGAGCAGGGGGGCGTGGCCACTGGACTGCATGTTGTTTGTGAGTGTGAGTGAGTGTTCTGTGATTGGTTGTTTATGTTCTGTTAATGTTCTGTTGTTAGGCACACTAGACCTGCAGGGCGGTGCTAGTAGCCTTCATCCTAGCCTGCGAAAGGACGCTCACAGAACTGTTCACGTGAATAGCACCTGAGAGGAGAAATAACTGTATGGGGGGCTCTGGTTGGAGGAGAGTCAATAACAATGTATCTGTTCATGTTTATCTGTTCAATCTACCTGTTCAACTCCACCAAACAGGGGAGTTTGTGCTAAATATAAATAACATTTAGTAGTCCACAAAAGCAGTAAAATATATTTTAATCCAACAGCATCTGCATTACAATGAAAAAAAAAATACAAAATTAGAGATTTATATTTTACAAGACAAAGCAATATATTCAAACCAGCTTCTCAATCTACATTCACTGCTAAAGGATCTTCTCAAATATAATCTGCAGTGCACTGAGTTTACAATTTAGATTTTTAAAATTATCTTATTTGTTGTAGATTGTATATATTATCTGTTAAAAAAAAAAAAAAAAAAAACAGCCACTAATTTTACTTTCAATTATTTGCCTTGTTAAAATGAGGGGGTAAAACCAGCCTTGATGCCAATATGCAACATAAAACACAATACAATTGAAAAACAAGAAAAATACTCTAAGGACAACAACGGTCTCTGTAAAGTTTCTGTGGAAGTAAAGTATTTTAGGCCAGTCAAACAGCAGCCAAGTACTGCAGTCTGGGCTGTTCATGTGCACCCCCGTGCCACTGAGGCTGGCGAATGTATCTTTCACAGATGTTGCTTTGAAGGAAGTACACTTGGCTCCACTCATCCTTCCTTGCTGTCCCTGAAAGTGTCTACTCTCTGGGCTAGATCCATAAAGGGTGGTCTCAGGCTTTTGTTGTTGTTCCAGCACTCCAGCATTGTTGAGTAGATCTGAAATCCACACATGGATAAAAGTGGTTAGAAATGGGATAACCTAGCCACTAATATAGTTGATTATCCTCAAACATCCCTCAAAAATACAGATTATACAATTTTAGGATTCCGGCCATAAGATGAAGTCTGTGACAATACAAATGTATTTATTTCTGGATGACATTTATATCACAATCCTAAAACATGCTGGAACATTGTAGGACAAGCACATTAAAGGAAATACCACACCTTTAGAGTTGAGAAAGCATTACTTATAGAGCTTATTGATAGGAAAAGTTGTAACTGAGAATTATTTTTTCAGGTCAAATTTCGACAATACCCCATTTCCACTTCTTACCTCAAAACTTTCATGGTTTTGAAAGCTAGTGTTTTATATACATAACCTGCTGATTCTATTAAAAGGGCATCTCTAAAAAACGCTGTTGTTCTTCTGATATTATTTTCACAAACGATTCTTTTAACCAATTCAGTCAATTTAAATCCAATAGTGTTATTTATATTTAAATTATTTATATTTTACAAGATTCAAGAACTAACAATTGACTAAAAATAAATCAAACCCCCAAATATTTTAATTCAGTGCCAACGCAGAATTATTGGATTTTAATATTTTTTCGACTTTACCTCAAAAAATGTGTTTCTGCAATGGTAACTACAGACACACAATGTAATAGCACGTTGACATTGGATACCACTGTGGTTTTATAATCAATATTACTTCTTAAGAAGAAGCAGCTCCTTAGACTGGACTCAATCTGTACAATATCTGTGTTTCTTTTTGGCATGTTTTATATAATGTTGTTCATTATGCATATAGTTGAGCATTGTGTTATTGGACCCTCCTCTACTAAACCTCCCTTATGGAAATGTCCTTTAGAATCCTATTGTGGTACTATAGGACTCTGTATTTAAAAAGTATCCACCCTTAGTACTCAAAAGGGTCTTTCTATAGTACAATAATTGGTGTCTCTAGAGAACTGAAGAGCTAAGATAGGCCTCAGATAATATTAACATTAAATTTATGTTTCTGTAGTACTCAGTTCTATAGGGCTTTGTAGAGTTCTGTCAAATAGAACTTTTTTTTTTTTTTTATTCTCTTTTGAAATAGCTCCCCTACAACTGATTTGTTTTAAATGTATTTGTTTGTCCCACAAAACCTAAAATAAATACAGTAAATTAATTCCTATAATTACAAAACATTGCAATATTTTTCTTAATATGATGCTAGATTTAACATTAGTCTGTCTTATTTGTATTAAATATGGAAATCAAACAAAAAATGTTTTATATTTAAATACAATTTAAATGGACAACACTTGGAAAACAGCCTAAAAAATAAAAAAAAAACTTAAAGTTACAAGGCATTGTTAATATATAGTTCAATTAAATAGTAAACTGAGTATTTTAAACAATTGTAACTCTTCATTTTTGACGTCTGTGGCATTTCTTCTTCGGTTTCGTGGTATAAAAAATGTTTATAAGGCCCCCTTGAACTCCCCTCTATTTTCAAAAAATCTGGCAACTACTTACAATAATTATCTTGTGTTTTTAACAGTATTCAATGCAATTTATATAGAAGAAAAGGTTTTTAAAAATGTACACAAAGTGCTACAGAACAAATGTTGCTCAGAAACAAAAGGAACAAGTATTTATTGAATCTATATGTATCAATTTCTAACACAATGTATCTTAAATATACTGTATACATTTTCTTCACATAGATACCAACTCACCAAATCTGGGCACCCTTCAGGTTTGGGAAGCCGTCTGTTTGACTTGAGGATCTCAATTAAATGGTACACAATCATTTGTCCCTGCTTGTCCATTCCAATCATCCGCATGAACTCCTTCAGAATTGGAATGAAATATGTCAGCAGCATATTTATATATATCAACATATATACCAATCTCATTAAAAAAATGTAGCACATTACAGGCATTACGAACAAAATCTAAATAGCCCCTTTCCAGTTAGAACACCGCTGAACAAATGCTGTTTTTGGTAAAGTGGTTTATATTAAAAACAACAAACAACAGGTAACATTTTAAAACTTGGAATGACACCACTAGCAGAAAACATTATAAAGGGTAGTGATGCTGGCTAAAAGGTTCGAGGTGCTTTTGGTACAGTGTACTGGGTGTAGGATCTGGTGGATAACAGGAGTTAGCACGTCTTTGTACCTATGAACCGCTTGGTAGGTTTCTGCACTTACTGCAGAGCAGAAAGCCAGTACAAAGATCTGATAGCTAGTCTGACAGAGCAACTAGAACAGCAGCGGGCAATCAAGGATCGTTTGTATGCTTCCAGGTTGTTGTTTGTGACCCCACTAGAAACATAGAGGGAAGGAGAGGCTTAGCAGAATAATTGGTTTAAATAAATCGTTAGAGAATAAATGCAGAAAGAAGGGGTTTGGGTTCGAAGATAACTGGGGCACCTTTTGGGGAAAAAGCAAGATTTACAAGAAAGATGGCTTACACCTTTATGATAGAGGAGCAGACAGTCTTGCATGAAGCATAGAAAGAACCCTCAGGAAGACCAGAAATGATTTAAACTACACAGGGGGGTGGGTGATAACTGAAAAGTATGATAATGTTGGAATCACAGAAACTTGGCTTAGTCCTAAAGATGGAGAAGAATTCCACATACAGGATAAACTATTCCGACTAGAGAGGAGAGGAGGAGGCGTAGTCACCAAAGCGAGTCAATTTGGGAAAATACAGTGGGATGTGGCAACGTAGAAACGGAACTAATTTATGCAGTAAATCGCTGCTTCTTGACCCAGTGTGTCAAAAACCTGACAACACAGCAATTTTAGATCTGGGGTTCACAAACAACCAGGACATGCTGTATAATATAGAAGTAGCAGAGGTACTGGGGTCAGGTGATCATAACATGGTTACATTTAAGAACATAAGAACATAAGAAAGTTTACAAACGAGAGGAGGCCATTCGGCCCATCTTGCTCGTTTGGTTGTTAGTAGCTTATTGATCCCAAAATCTCATCAAGCAGCTTCTTGAAGAATCTTGTCTAGATCATTTTGAATGACCTTTGCTGCTGCAACAGTGTTTGCCACTCCTCCTACTTTTGTGTCGTCTGCAAATTTAACAAGTTTGCTTACTATACCAGAATCTAAATCATTAATGTAGATTAGGAATAGCAGAGGACCTAATACTGATCCCTGTGGTACACCGCTGGTTACCACACTCCATTCTGAGGTTTTTCCTCTAATCAGTACTTTCTGTTTTCTACATGTTAACCACTCCCTAATCCATGTACATGTGTTTCCTTGAATCCCAACTGCGTTCAGTTTGAGAATTAATCTTTTGTGCGGGACTTTGTCAAAAGCTTTCTGGAAATCTAAATAAACCATGTCATATGCTTTGCAATTATCCATTATCGATGTTGCATCCTCAAAAAAATCAAGCAAGTTAGTTAGGCACGATCTCCCTTTCCTAAAACCATGTTGACTGTCTCCCAGTACCCTGTTACCATATAGGTAATTTTCCATTTTGGATCTTATTATAGTTTCCATAAGTTTGCATATAATAGAAGTAGAAATATAAATTACCTGTGATTCCAGGCAAAGATGCACAAGAAAGGCTAACTTTGAAGGGATGAGACATGAACTGAGAGAAATAGACTGGGCAGAGGAATGGGAGGCTATGACAGTTGAAGTTTAATGGAACAGATTTAAAATTAAATGCAAGACAAGCAAATACCTCAAACAACAAAAGATCAGGTTTAACAAGCAGTCATCAAGACGGTTAAACAGATCAATAGAAAATAAACTTAGAAAAACAGATGGCTGTATATAACAAAAAATTGGGAAGAATATAGGAGTCTGCTTGAACAGGTAAACATGGAAGTTAGGAAGGCCAAGAGATCTAGAAAAAAATATTGCAAATGATGCTAAAAAAATCTTCCAATATTATAAAAAGTAAAAGAACTGTGAGAGTGGAAGTTAAGGTATTAAGGGATGAACATGATAACGAGGTTTGTAAGGACTGCAGAATATCTGATGTTTTAAGCAAGTATTTTTGGAATGTTTTCACCAGAGAGGATACAAATAAGGTGCCGCCAGTACCGGCCACTGGCGCACACACCAAGTCTTGAAGATTTCACCATCAGTGAAGCTATAGGAGCTAAAAAAATAACAAATCACTGGGTCCAGATATGATTTATCCAAGGGTGCTTAAGGAAACAAAAGTAGAAATAAGTAGACCACTGGCTGCTATCATAAATAGTTCTATAGAAACAGGCGAGGTCCCTAAAATGGGACAGGAAGCTTGCAAATGTTGTCCTATTATTTAAAATTGGGTATAAGATGACCCAAGTAATTACAGACCTATTAGTTTAATTTCTGTAACATGCAAAAAGATGGATGCAATACTGAGAGGTAAGCTTGAAGACTATTGCTACAGCAACCATATTATTGTTATATTATGGTTCAGAAGAGGAAGGTCATGAGTAACAAACCTACTTAACTTTTTTGAGGATGTTACAACTAATGGTGTTGATGGCAATGCTTATGATATAGTTTATCTTGATTTTTCAAAAGCCTTTGACAAAGTCCCACGTGAAAGACTTAAAAGTAAATAAAAAATCACCAGGAACAGAGGGGAGGACATGCAATTGGATACAGAACTGGTTAAACAGACAGCAGAGAGGAACTGTGAGAAGTGTCAAATCAGACCGGTGGGATGTACAAGACCAAGCCAAAAATCAATTTTATAAGTATAATATGAACAGGATGGAAATAAGGATGAGGTCTTTGACAAGGATCTCAGTGTTACAGTGGAGAAAAGAACAAGAGGGCATATGTGGAAGCTGAGCAAATGTTTTCAACAGAAGGTAGGAAGCACTTTTTACACAGAGTTATAAATGCATGGTATAGCCTATCAGGTAAAGTAGTAGGATCTAAAACACTGGGAGCACTTAAAAAATACTAGATTCTGTGCTTTTAAATTAGTTCCCCCAATTAGGGGAGGAATGGTGTGATAACAAAGGTCAAGCCTTGATGGGCCAAATGGCCTTTTCTCTTTCTCAAACTTCTTATGTTCTTAAACATTGTATGTTATTTTACACAGTGAGTGAAACAGAAGAGCCGGTATATACTAACCGCCGGTGGGCTTTGGTTCTTGTCACTGAATGTGAACAGCTCGTATAAGACCACGCCGAAACTCCAAACGTCTGACGCCACAGAGAACTTGCTTTCAGTCAGGGACTCAGGAGCATACCTGTATTGTTTAAAACACAAATACAATCAAATCCTCAAGAAAGGTGATTTTTTCATCAGTGAGACGATCAGAAAATATAGATCTACTTTAAGAGTTATTTCTCAGGACAATGACACACTCTGGAGTGCACACTGAAGAGGCGAAACTATTCTAGAAACACATTTCAGAAAGTGCTTTATTTGGATAACTGAACATGAATCTACAACACTTTTCACAAGTACTAAATTCGCTATAAAGCACCATAATTTAATTCAAGACATAAGCACTAAGGTGTTAATTTTCTGTTTAATTTGCTATTTTAATATCGTCTTAATTTGGTAATTATTTAGAACTACAAAACTGAATAAAACAATTGAAATAACATGTGTTACAACCTATAATATGATTTCACCTACTACTTCTAAAATTTTTAAAAGAAACTGGCATTTAATTGCTGAGAATGAAAAGTTAGAAAAGATCTTCTCTGAACCACCATTTAAGTCTTACAAACGAGGGAAGAATCTGGGAGATATAATCTCTTATTCAAAACTAAAGGAGGAAACCAAGACAACCATTTCTTATCCGATAGGAGCTATTGGGGAATAAACCTTGCAATAATATGATTAGATCCATCCATACTCTGGACAGAAAATTATATGAAGGATTACTTTACAAGTGTCTATGATTATGTGGTTTATTTGATAGAATGTCCATGTGGACTTGTATATGCTGATGAAACTAGAAGACCTGTTAAAACCTGCATTTCTGAGCATAAGAGTGTGATTAGATGGGAGGATTTAAATTCTACAGTCATGAAACATTTTAAGGAAGCCCATATAGGATCTCTCCTAAGATTTACGGTTATAGAAAAAACTAGGATGCCCACTAGAGGGGGTAACAAAAAAAAAGATTGTTATGCCATGAAGCTTTCTGGAATTGTAAACTGGATAGTCTTAGCCCTAAGGGACTCAATGAAGAATATGACTTAAGCGGCTTTCTCCCCAATAATTTGATACACGTGCTTGGAAATGCAATGATTTAATTAATCACAGGATTTATGTTGGGTGAAGGCTGTGTCGGTTCACTGCAGCTTAATGAAGGCTTGCTGGCCAAAACGCTGCTCTGTTCTTTTAAATAATAAATAACTAAGGATGAAAATGTGAGCTAAAATCTATTATTATGATGTTGCACCTCTACCTGCATCAATCATGTACAATAATGGGATATTTGGGAAACTAATCCCAGAGGTAGCATCCAAAAATGGAAATACTGTTAATTAGTAATTATATATATAAAAAAAATAAATAAAAAAAAATCGGTGTGTAATATCAGCTACATGCTTTGGACCCTGCATGAATCAGAAGGGAATCACATACCACACAAGAGAGCTGGGGGCTAAATTCAACATATGGATATTGATTTAGAAAGAGACCCAGACTGGCTAAATGAAAGTTCTGCATCTTATTTACATGGAGGGCAGTTTGCATTTAACTAAGTAATAGGACAGAGTCTTGAAAAGTTGAAGATACAAAACATATCATGTCATTCAGTTTTAACCAACATGTCCCATGATGCAAAGGGTCCATTGGGGCTTTTTAGTGCTTACCAGAATATCGGGCTTTCTCCTGGTTCATTGACTTTGTAATACTCAGAGTCTTTTGGCAACATTTTCGTGAGACCAAAGTCTCCGATTTTTACCCTGTGTTCAGTTTCAACAAGAATGTTTCTTGTTGCCAGGTCTCTATGGATGTATCTGTTTGTCGCCAGGTACTCCATTCCCTGAAAATAAGGCGAAAGAGGCAGAATGTGAGACAGAGTAATTTGTCATTTTTGATGACATTGTGTAAGCAATGTCAACTTGTGATACTGAATAACAGTCAGGTTTCAAAAACGCAAAGAACATACCTTGCATATTTGAAAAGCATAAAGAAGCAATTTCACGTGATCCATTCTATCTTTGTTTTTGTTAAGGTAATCCCGCAAGCTACCATAGGGCAGGTATTCCATAATTAGCCGCAGGTTTCTTCGTCCTTTTTTGGGGGAGAGAGAAATAAAAATGCAGATGTGAGTGTCTGTTAGACATTTAGAAGTAGTGTCACATGCAGCTGAACTTTCATTTCAAAGTGTGATCTCTGCTTAATCCATTTAGTCATATCTGACAAATAAATATGCAAGTGCTGTATATTGTGTCAATGACCCATACTTTACAGATCTATTTTGGAATAGCCATTTAATTGAACACAAAGGGGGCATAGCCACAAAAATAATCATCAAAAGGCATTCGTGTCCAGATTTGAAACTAATGCCAAAGTAGTTTTTATTTAATGCACATCAGGGAAACAAGTTATTGTGAATAGTTTGTAAAGCTGATGTAAAATGTAGTCTTTGAGAAAAAAAAGATCTGCATCACTGATATGGCCAGTGGTTAAAACAGTATTGCAGTGAAACGGCCCCAGTGTATCTGAGGAGCGCGATTCAAGCGACTTCATTCCACTGTGTGTCAGAAACACAGTATATTATATTTTGTTCACTTTACATATTTCTAAAAAATAGGTCTCAGGAGTGCAAAAACAAAAGGAAGCCTGGAGTAAATGCTTTGCCTCCACAACGTACCTGCACTGTAGCACACACCCTTGTATTTGACAATGTTGTCGTGATGCAGTGACTTGAGGATCCTGATCTCCTGCTCGAAGTCTCGCACGTGCTCGGCTGTGCTGTGCTGCAGCTTCTTGACAGCCACCACCTCCCCAGTGTTGTCCTGGAGTGGATCGTAGCGGCACATCTCCACGCTGCCAAAATTGCCCTGCAGAGAGAGGGAGCCATGCATCCAAGTTAATATGTAGTATATGTATAACCAGTAGATTACTTATTTACAAGGGAGTCCTGTCAAGACAACAGTTATAAACAAACACAAGGACATTACAGTGGCAGCAAAAATATTTCAGACATTTTTGTTTTAATATCTGTAGTTTCATACAGTCTATTATGGTTCTGTTATGTGGCTAACAAAGTTTCCTCCTGAAGCTGTGGCGTTCTGCCACAGGGGTTCTCAAGCTGTGGGGTGGGCCCCACAAAGGGGACGTAACACTTTATCAGGGGGGCGGGTCAAATCGTATCAAATTAGTCTAAAAATAAAATCAGTCCATAGCACTAACTCACATATTCATGATGCACTTTTCTTATCCTGTTCTACTGGTTAACTAATAATAATAATACTTTATTTTTATATAGCGCCTTTCATAGTGGACCACCATCATAAAGCGCTTTAGAAGATATGAGACGAGGGTGTGTGAACTATACATCAGCTGCAGATCCACTTACAACAATGTCTCACTTGAAAGACAGAGCACAAGGAGGTTAATACATTTGTCTTACGAAGGAGGACGTTTATTGGTAAACTAATCTACCCATAACCCTCGCTCCCATTTTCTTGGTCAATTTAGAGAAAGACCTTGCATAATTAAAAAAATGTAAATACATTAAAAAAAAAAAAAAAAAAACTGGTGGCAGTATTCTAATGGTAGCAGGTTTATAAAGTGAGTGAATTACAGTTATTATGTATACAATTTCAATTTTAATTGCTCGATTGTTGCTATGGATCGTTTTGTTATCTGCACTGGTGGAAAGAAGGGCATTGAAGGAGACGCCGTTTGTGAAGTGGAGCAGGCAGGCATAAATACAGCAAAGCAATGGAAAAAAAACAAACATATTGCAGCTCATATTTGGCTTTTGGATTTACGGGTTTTGACTCTGAAGAAGAACAAAGGCCTTAGTGGGTTTTATGCAATTAAATATTGGCCAATAACAGCCTAAAACCTAATAAACTCCAGCAACACTTGAAATATCTCGTGAAGCCCATGGAGTTTTTTGAAAGAAACTTAATAAGCAAAGAACTGTCCAACGTAAACATGCAACTGTGCCTGTCAAGGCACTGGAGGCATCCTAAGCGTCTCGCTGCAAATCGCCAAGGCAAACAAGCCTCACATCATTGCAGAGTCTTATTCGTCTAGCCGCAAAAGTAAATGTGTGACATTATGATTAAAAAAAAAGCTAACCAGCCGAAATTAATTCCACTTTCAAATGACACAGTGAGCCGTCGTATTGAAGAGATGTCCGATGACATAAAACAGCAGAGAATTAACGGGAATTTTTTTTTTTTTGTCTAAAAATTGACGAATCCACTGATATCTCAAAGGCAGCACAGCTGGTCTATGTTTGCTACAGTCACAGACAAAAGTATTGCCCCCCTACACTTAATATAAGATAATTCAAGAAAACATGCTAAATTCATGAACTTCGTTAACATTAGCCAATAACATTACAACGTCACACATGATGCACATTATAAAAGGTTATCTATGAATCAACCTTATCTTCTAATTTGCTTACCAAAGTCTTTGTTTTCACTGAGAGTATAATACTGGAGAAAGTTCAGTGTCAGTCACTACAGAGATTGTTTTATCCGGGTCCATTTTGTAAAAGTGCATTCTAAACGGTTCTTGTTGCTTGGACCGTTAAAAAAGGTGGTTTATACTGAAGTTAGACTGTGTGTGTGTGTGTATTATATATATAAATAATTACACAGTAATTAAGCTGCGTTATAAATTAAAATAGCCCGAAAAAGAAGTAATTATTTCCAACATCTGTTGAAGAGGAACATTTTGGCAACACAGCAGATGGTCAAGTTGGATTCACATTTGATAAAACCACTCGAAGCAAACTACAACAAAGGAAATGTCTACAGAACAGTATCATAGGAATATGAAACACCAAAGTACCACAGAACAAATTCAACTAAAACATTTGAAAGAGTACAGCAGGTAGGACAATCGTCCGAGCATAAAAGAACTGCACCACCCATTTTGAATTATTGACAGATATGCACATGCGTCAGAGATGTGCATGTGTTCATTACTTATGCTATTATTTATGCATTTTTAAAATGTGAACTTTCAGTATTATAAATGAGATGTACTTTTAAAACATCAAAACACATCTCAAAATAATGCAAAATATGACATGACACTGTACTTAATACTTTTAGAGGTGTTGTGAGTCAGCATTTACACACAGAGCAGCTGAAGATTTGGCTAGAAAGTATGTGCGCAGTCAAGTATAGAAATATTTCGGTTTTGAGCTGGCGGATGATGGAATAGTAAAACAATATAACAATACCTTGTTTATCTCCATGGACACTATGAAGCAAAGCACCACTAAGTTAAAGTAAGTTATTGCTTTTCATATGTAAATATTTGTTAATGTCTACATGTTTGATATTGCAATTGTGTTATTATGTTTTTCTGTGTTCTGGAAGACTTTGATACTCTCTATCGAAATACGTGCACAATATCGATATACAATTTTCATATAATTTGCCCACCCCTAGTATTTATATATCATTTATATGGAGGTGGGTCATCACAACCTAACCTTTTACAAAGGAGGATCTCAGCAGTTTGAAAAGGTTTGAGAACCCCTGTCTACATCAAGAACGCTTTGTCTTAATGCTGCACTGCAGTCATGTATACTTAAATATTTTTTGGAAATTGAAAAAAAACACTGAATGCCATACCTTGCCAAGCTGCTGCAAGAATATCAAATGCCTCTCTTCAAACTGTGCAGGGGCCTGGTTCTCAAAAATGCCAGTGAATCCAACACCAAGAGCTCGACTTGGCAACATGTCACTCTCAGCAAGCAGCTCATAATCTAGAAGCACAAAATAAAATTAAAACTGTCACGTCCTCATTACGTTTCAGACCATTATATTCAGATCTATGTGAACCACTGAATGTCCTTTGGGGTCATATCTCAAACTATATCCACATTTTTTGGCTACTCTTTTGGACATTGCATGACTGGTTTAAAAATTGTTTAAGAATATATTGTGGCTATTTGTGCCAAGATGAGCTAAGAGGTGGTTGCCATGGAGACCACAACTGCAAGCAGAACTGGATGAGGGTAAGCTCCCCTGAGGTGCTAACTAGCAGGAGGGACTGACCTGGGGTGAAGAGGCTGTTGAGGTCCCGGATGACAGCACGAAATGAGGGCCTGAACTCTGCCATGTAATTCATGCAGCTGTTAATCAGATTGGCAAGTTCTGTCCATCTTGGCGCTGGTAATTTGTGCTCATCTTCATAAAACTGAATTTTCTAAACGTAAGAATTTGGAATAAAAGTGTTGATTGAACAGGCTTTTGGTGCAGGTGCAATCATTATGTAAAACCTTGTAAGAAAACACACATATATGCACTGTACTTACTTTAGAAGAATCAAGTGTACTAAGGGGTTTGTCGCCACCACTGCAAATCTCCCACAGCGTGGTGCCAAAGCTCCACTTGTCTGTGGCTTGGCTCAGGTTCTTGGGATCCTCGATACACTCAGGTGGTACCCAAGGAATTCTCTCAACAAGAACTGGAAAAGCACACAGGGAACTTTACAAGATGGTTATTTTTTGCTCTCCAACCTACAGGGCAGCAGTGGTGTGCTAAACATAAAATACGATTTACACTTACATAGCACTGTTCATGTACGGTAACGTCTCTGGTGCTTTACAGAAGTAAAGCACAGACAAAAATACAAATGATCTAAAATACAGCAACTGTAGGGCTAAACAGTCTACTCAAGCCGTGCACCTCTTATTAAACCATTGGATTAAACATTGTTCCCTCATGATATTAGAGCAATGCACTGCCAAATTTAATTCAAACCAATGAATTAAACTTTATGCTATAAAGTGTTGCTTTATTGGAATTAACTATTTTAAAATGTGTTGAACCACACCTCATGTAAGCAAGTGTATGACAAGAAACCTACTAGCTTACCAACCGAATTCTTTGGAAAGAACAGCAAAGCACAGGCCTCTTATATTGAAAGATCCAAAAATGAAATCAAATCTTGGGAATGGTAATTGTTTTCTGTATTGTCCAGTTCCTTCTTTCAAGTGAACAGCAAATCAACAGGTAAACTAAAAGTTGATCTGAGTGATTTGATGGTTTGGATACTTACTCTCTTTCGGCAAGACTGTAATGCTGACGCCAGGGTCAGTGAGCTTTATAAAAGGAGGGCTGCCACTCTTTCTGTCCTTTTCCCTGATAAGCAAGATGTTTTTGGCACAAACATTTCCGTGGACAAGGTTTTTATCTTCCTATACAAGGGAAACAGGGACAAAGTATGTATATATCACACAGTAAAACTCATCTATTAAATCCTGGGCTCCTTTTTGGTGATACAAATGTGTCAATACATTGTGAGCAAAGCTTTATTCCATGACAAAACAGAAGTGGGGTACAACATTTAAAGTTATGCTTTGCCCTTAAAACAGAAATTACGAAATCATAAAATCATTATTACACCACCATTAAAGGATGTCACAATTAAGTATATTTGCCTTTACACGTAACAAGCTTTTTATACAACACCCTGTAATGAGGTACACCCCACCCCTGTGTGCATATGTATTATTTAGTATTTATATTAGTTGTATTATTATTATTTAAAATGTATTGTTTGTGTGTAAAAACATGCCATTTTATTGTTATTGTTTGACATCGCGAGAATGCGTGGTCAAGGAACGATTATTGAGAATCTGGCTGTTGACCACGCGTATGAGAAACCCCTTGCCGAATGTGGTTGAGAGATGTACTAGGTATGATAGCCAGTTAATCCCTCTGCCCAATATAAAAAAAACCTGTAGCTTTGACTAAACAGGGTGTGTGAAAGAACGTGAGACGGAGCTGAGAATCAAAACTAAACAAAAACAATTGCTATGTGTGCTGGTTCAGCACAACTCTTGTTTTAATTAGTGTTTAGTCCGTCTACCTTGGCCAACGTGCCATTTTCTTTTGGAAAGTGTTTTAATTAAATGTTTTATTTATAATTAAACTTGCGCATCAGCGCTTTCATTTACCCCAGTGCTGTCTGTGTGTTCTCCTCCTTCCTGGCCTGACTTCACCACACAAGCCAGCCTGTTCACACACCCTTATTCTCTTTTCCATTCAACCCTGTTTAAGACAAGCTATAAGTTTGCTTACCAAGAAATGCATAGCCCAAGCCAGCTGCTTTGCCACCTCCAGTTTCCACATGATATTCACACAACTCTTGTTCTTTTTTAGGTATGTGTCCAGAGACCCAAACTTCACATATTCCTGAACCATAATATCTAAAGAGAAATTTTAAAAAGTTGATCATATCTATAGGTACTGTAAAAACATTTATTTCCAAAAACGATACCACCAAGCATGGCTTAATAATAAAAGCCACTCTCAATCAGCACTACTGTTAGAACTGCGAGTGTTATACAGGTACCTACACAGCATACAGGACCCAACAATAGCAAGTAATGTTATCCAAGTCACAGGGTGTTCTATACCATTTTTAATTTTAAGACTGGGCAATAAAATATTTCATGTCTGTATATTAGGTAAGGGCAATTAAGTTTGTAATACACTAACTGTGCAACCCAGGGCAAGTTACTTGACCTCTGTGTGAGCCTCATCCCCCTACAGCAAAAGATCTAGATTTTGTATCCAGGTTGAGATACCCTATGGGAGTTGACGGAATTCCTCCAAAAGGGCAGCCTCGGCTGGTTTGATCAATACATGGAGTTTAGTAAATAAAAGAGAAGTCAAGTGTGCGATCTGGTTTTTACACGGAACACTGCTTCAGGATTTTAGCATTTAAAAAAAAAAGTACCATCCTTATCTACATAATTTTGTAGCTTATATTGTGTTCTTTAAGACTACCAAGACAATGAAATGGCAAACATGTTTTTAATCCTAGTAAGCTTGCTTATGAAATTCAATGACATAAAATATATACAGTAGTAGCAAATGATAGCAAGTGGAGGGAATTTATAGGTGTAGTGTCCTATATGACTTAAAATGAATACTGTCTATACATGTATTGGAAGACTGGTTTATGTTGGAGAAAAAAAAATCTCTACAGGTGTTTCTTGTAAAAATGTGATTAGTTTAAAAAAATGACACTGCCACCCTCTCTTCATTCAGGCCTGGGAAAGCTGTAACAAACTGTACTAGGAGACATGTTTACACCACTAAACTGCTTTCACTTTTTGAACTGAGCTTGAGGTGAAAGGCATGAGTGCTGAGTTAACCAACTGTGCAAGGTCTGGTTTCAGGAATCATGTTGTAGTATAAAATTCATGTAAACAAATTATTTCTTATTGACAACTGAAATAACAAACACATTCCACATAGAGTATAGTCATAGGAATTCAATGACCAGAAATGAATTATACTTAAAATTCTTAAGTAACTACATTCAAAATCCCTCGCCCCAAATAACAGGGTTGAATAACAGTTAATGGGTAAGATCTTTGTTAAATAATAAACGCTTAGCTATCCCAGTTAAAATGATTATGCTAGATTTTACAGCCAGCCCGCACAGTAGTCTAAGGTGAATACTTAACACAAGTTGGGCTGTATCATTTTATACTGCCCTGCAATAAGCATCTATGTCATCACATTGTAAAAGACATTCCTTAATAGAAGCAGCTTTTTGAATAAAGCACTGGGACAGTTCTATTGATTTAGAGGGGGTGGACGGAAGATTATTAGTTAAAATCGCTTGCTCTGATGAAGAATGACTTGCAGGAATGAAATGCTATTGCACTTACTCTCTTCTCCACACACACAGACCCCATAGTTCAATACCAGGTGCTTATAGGAGAGCTGGCTCATCATGCTAGCGGCTTCAAAGAAGGACTGCGGAGAAGAGAAGAAAGACATCAGGGTCACTGCACTTTAACCCTTTCGCCTCCTTACATCAACGTCACCCGATACCAGCCCCTGATGACGCTCCCAATAAATCAATCTGCACGAATGACTTCAAAAGGCTTGAGAAGACATGTTGTCACGGTCAGTGGATCAGACCATTGTTGCTGCGTGCACAAGGTAACTTGAGGAGGTTCTCTAACTTGACACAGTATAAATTCAGGATCTATATAAATCAGTGCTTAAAGCTGAGGAAGAGCTCCCCCTCACAGCTCCGAGCACACATCAATCCTGACCTGAACATCACATGGCATTCAGTCCTGAGACTCATGAGTGGTGACTTAAATTGTACAAAATTGTGTGGTGATTTTGTAGTGTGAAGAAAAAAAGACATGAACCATCATTTTCATTACTCCTAGATCAGGGACACTGTACATTTAATATGTCACAATTCTGTGCAGCTACCACCTTTCCCCCAGAGTCTGCAGTCACTACCGACACAGTGCACCTGAATTTCCGGGTTGTAGCTGCAGTCTGAGATAATCAGGCCCCAGTACAATGCCCAATATTCCCAATAAAGTGGACACACATTATGTCTTTATTGGTCAACTACTACTGAGTGAAGGAGACCTGGAGGAAGTTCTGAGAAATGCAAGCAACAATGTGAGGGGAAAGATTTAATGAAATGTCACACTGCCTCTCTATCTCTTGTGCAGCAAGACACAAAGAATTAGGAATTATGCTAGTAAGCCCAAGAATGGAGTGACATATCTATAACAATTCTAATTATTACAGTGAAGAAAAAAAAAATTGAAGTACAGTAACACGGCTATTCAAGGACAGAAAATAACCCCTTACAATCGTAGGTGACCATAGCCTACATTTGTGGTATGTTGAAAATGTTTATGCAAGTTGTTTGTGTGACAGTGATGGAAACTATTGTGAGAATAGTCAAGCTATCCCCTATGTGATGTGTCAGAAGGAAATAAGACTTTACTCACCTCAGAATAATTCCTGTGTGCTTTATCCAGAACCTTGACAACAACCTCCATCTCATGCATCTCACCATAGTCTCCTAGCTCTTTCCTTATTCCTCTAAAAATCTTTGTAAAGGTTCCTTGACCAAGGCTTTCATGCTGAAATGTTAAAATAAATTAGTTAAATAAATAAACAGATTACTATATAGGTTAGACAACAATGTACAAGTTTAACCAGGGAAATAAGGGAACTTTTTCTTGGAAACTGGAAGTAGGCAGAGTGGTACTAGTTCATGCAGCAGGTTCATTTACTCTGGTTAGAGATCATAAGTTAATTAAGCTGGGTAGTACTGATCTGGCTTCAGTGGAAATTTGTACATGTCACAAAATCACTACACACATTTTAAAACACTGTTCCTTATCTGTAAGCAGTGCCACATTTCATGAGCAATGTTAATATTATGACTGTCATTTCTATCATAGGAATCCTGTGTGTATTAAAGTATTAATGATAAACTCAAGAAATTAAATCACAATAATGCAAAAGTAAGACCTGAGCAAGTTCATAGCAAACTAGCACAGAGCTCACTTGTTTGAACATGCCTAAAAAAATTAGCATGGGTGAAGTCCTGGCTTCCATTGAACATGCACTTTAACCTTAACAAAAGCATACTAAAACTTAAGTTTAAACAGTTGCCTATGAATCAATGTCAACATTAACAAATTTATTTTTTGCTATGAAGGAATCCTAAGGGACACATTTAACCATGTGTATTATACTTCCCGCCCTTGAACTATATTATATATCTATATATATATAGATATATATATATATATATATATATATATATATATACCTGACCTGATCTCATAGAACACTCCAGTTCATCTGTAGTATCACTCTAAAATCTTGCAAAGTCATGGTAAACACCTTTTTTACTGCAATGCATGTTTAATTCATAGTACAGTTCTTATAAGTAATATCTGAAATAAAAGCATAGCCCATCCTTCATTTTTTTCAGGATTAACAGCTCATAGCGTGCTGCCTCTAGCCATTGTCATACGAGGATGTTATTTTTTGCAATGCTGGTGAAACTCAATAAGGTCCTAATAGTATTGCATTGGAAGGTTACTTGGTGTTTCATAATGTTCAATAAAATGGCCTTTTGGAATTTAAAATTTCAAACTATTGAGTGTGCATACAATTTCTAGGTCCTCTTT
>NC_054566.1:6382635-6398125 GCF_017654505.1 Polyodon spathula | reverse complement strand
GAAATCGACCTTTATGCTTAAAAAAAAAACCAACACACTTTTTATGCCATTGAGAAACCTTTTGTTTAGCTAAACCCCTTTATCATATTCACCAACATTCACCAACAGTTACCAACATTCTAAATGAAATAATGATCACAGTGGAGATAAACGTATAGATAAAGATCCCACACACATTTAAAAATGGTCTCAAATAAACCGCAGAAATCGCAGCCTATAAAAGCGTATTACACAGACTTTTATAACATAAATTTACAGGTAAAAATAATATGCACAGAACAAAACACATAAATATAAAAACGATTAGTTTGTTTTTCTTTACCCTGTGCACTCACACTCTGCAAGTGTTGTATTTGTCTTCAAGACTTATTATTATTATTTTTATACAATCAATATACAGTAGTACCGTATAAATAAACTTGGTGGCCTAAATATTTACACAGAATATAAACATGAGCACGGCTTTCTGCTGACTTAATAAAAACAACAATCATGTCAGGGTATACATTTAAAATAGTACAAATGCATCGCACACTGTATAAAGACGGTACCATGTGAATGGGCTCCCTCACAATACCGTTAGCTAATTGATCAGTTGGAAATAAAAAATAAATAAAATAACGCACCTTTATTAACTTTCTACTGTGTTCGATTAAATACCGCCGGCGCCATTGTAGTAAAGTATAAAACAAATTCCCCGCTCCGATTGGTTTATCTGTCATGTCATTGATCTGGCGATTAACTAATGCTCGATTTAAAAAAAAAAAAAAAAAGAAAAGAACATTTAGAGCCTGAACCGTTGTTCAAGGTACAGAACTAACTTTGAACAGAGCAGTTGAACGTAATCCTTTTTTAAAGTGCGGATGTGACAAGTGAAGATGTGATAAGGGCTGAGATGAGTTACCCCTGATCAGGTCACTTAGTCAGACACTGCCGAATTCTGTTTGAATGTAATAGTCCTGAAGGGATGTCATTTTCACACTTGAATGTAGACACACGGGATGTAAAAAGAATTGAATGTGTGGGTTGTGAAAGTGGTCATTCAGTGACTAAGGTGACCACCCATCCCTAATTGGGTGGGACAGTCCCGAAATGTAAGGATCAGGTCCCGGTCCCGGGTTTAATGCCTGCAGGACGGCATTTGTTCCAAATTCGTAGACACAGTGCAATCTTACAGTTTAGCATCACAGTCAAACCATAGCATATCTGTTTATAGCACATCATAGTACCTCCCCTGCTACATTATTTTGAAATACCTTACACTCGTTCGCTCGCCAGTTAAAACAATAAAAAGAAAGTATGTATATATCCAGGCACGCCCCTAGAAAACTTTCACATGGTACACACAACTGAACCACACCAGCATCTCATCGCATGTCGATAGCGACTCTGCATCAACATGCTGTAAAGTGTTTCAGTCAGAGTGCTGCATTTCTGTTCTTTCCTGAGTTCCCTTTTTAAAAATGAATAAACACAGCGCGCTGCCATCGTGACAGAACATCAACTACAGTGACAGCCAAATAGTCCAAAGCTACAAATAAACCTATTTGAAATACAGACTTAAAGGAAAAAGTAGCTCACAAATATTTTATGCTGGTTCCATTTCTAATCATTTTACTCTCACAATCACTACAAGTAATCATTACCCCTGAGTCCCCGCTCCCCCCCCACCCCACCCCACGCGCTCTTCGAGGGCAAAAAATTATGCATACCACAGCATAAGAAATGTCCCGTTTTTCCATTTTGAAAAGGTAGTCACCCTACCAGTGACATGGGCTCATTTGAGTAAGCTAGAATGTGACGAGGATGTTTCTGCCAAACGTGTACAAGTGTCTTGCAGGTATCAAGTGAAAACCCTGTCAGTAATCGTAGTAACTCTGTATGTACTCTGTTTCAAATAGGCCTGCACACTCAGTAGAAAATATAAGGTATGTACAGTCTGTGTAAAAGCATGCAGAGAAAGGTCAGGCTGACCCGACTTGTGGCAGGTCCTTATCATAGTTAGGCAACTCTTTGATTTACGTGTCAGTCCTCAGTAGCTAACTTCCTGGAGAAAGCTGCTGAGCTCAGTAAAAAAAGGAAAAACATACTTGAATCAACAATTTAAAGTCTTATAACTGCTTCTGTATTTCTGGGAGCTAAACAAATGTATAGTTTAAATGGATTGGCAGTCATGTATCTTATTTGAAATAAATATTAAGACTTGATCTAAAAGGATCCCGAGTTAGAAGTACAGTGGCTCCCCCCCCCTTGGACTTGTAAACATTTTATTGTGTTACAACATGGAATCAAAATGGATTTAATTAGGAGTTTTTGTCACTGATCAACACAAAAATTCCAAATGTCAAAGTGAAAAATAAAATCTATAAATTGTTCTAAATTAATTACAAATACAAAACAGAATTGATTGCATAAGTATTCACTCTCTTGAGTCAATATTTGGTAGAGGCACCTTTGGCAGCAATTACAGCCATGAGTCTATTTGGATGTCTCTACCAGCTTTGCACATCTGGACACTACAATTTTTGCCCATTCTACTTTGCAAAATTGCTCAAGCTCCGTCAAGTTGGATGGGGACCTTTGGTGAACAGCAATTTTCAACTCTTTACACGTATTCTCAATTGGATTGAGGTCCGGGCTTTGACTGGGCCACTCCAGGACATTGACCTTTTTGTTTTTAAGCCATTCCATGTGGCTTTGGCTGTATGTTTGGGGTCATTGTCCTGCTGGAAGATAAATCTTCTATTTATATCTATTTACACATCTGATACTGTAGGTTTAATATTTAAAAACTCCTTTACCGTTGCAATACGTACCTGCGGTAACGTCATGGACCAGGAAGAAGCAACACAAAACAAAGAAGGATAGTATGGGCAAACAGCGCTGCTGCACTCACATTTTAATTGAATGAAAAATAAAAGATTTCAACAAACAAAAAGACACAAAAAAAGACCACGTTGGCCAAACAAACAAACAAAAAAAACCACTAACAAGTATCGTGCTGGTTAATACAACAGCACATCTAGCACGACTCTCGTGCAGAAAGCTGTTGGGTTTTATACATGGTCAACATCGACGTCATCTCAAATAATAAATAATAATGCCAATTGTGAGTGGAGTGAGGCAGACATCCCCGGGCGGTGACGTGCAGTCATCCCTGGGCGGCGACTTGAAGGCATCCTGCTCTGCTCTTGCCGATGGAGGTGGTGGAGGCAGAGGCAGCTCCTCCTGCTCTGCTTTTGCCAGTGGAGGTGTTGGAGGCAGCAGGCATACATCCTCTGCTGGCTGATGCAGGAACAGCAGGCACCCTTCCTCCACTGCTGGAGACATAGGTTCTGGACCTGTGGTACTCCCCTTATCGGCTGTGGCCACATGGGCTCCCCCCTTCTGGGCGCTGGATGCACGGGCTCCCCCCTTCTGGGCGCTGGATGCATGGGCTCCCCCCTTCTGAGCGCTGGATGCACAGGCTCCTCCCACTCAGGTGCTAGTTCCTCCTCTTCATACTGCGTTGGACAGATGGCCAACGTGTGCCCATACGCCCTGCACAACTCCACCGTCAGGTTCCTCACAAAGGCATCTCAGCCGTCATCCCGACCTCCTCCTGCTGATGCTACGGTTGCTGTTGCAGCTTTCCTCTCCCCATTCTCTTCCTGCTCCTTCTCCCCACCTTAATTTTTTCAAAAATAATAATAATAAAAAAAACTGCACTTCACTCCTTCCTGGTCAGGCTCCTGGAGTCGTTGTTTTTCCCAAGCAGGCCACCATATGTAAAAGAGTGTTTGCAGTATATAGCTGTGGTGACGTCACAGACCAGGAAGAAGCAACACAAAACAAAGAAGGATAGTATGGGCAAACAGCAAACTCGTATTTTAATTGAATGAAAAATAAAAGATTTAAACAAACAAAAAGGCACAAAACAAAAGGGCACATTGGCCAAACAAACAAACAAAAAAACAAAACTCTAACAAGTATTGTGCTGGTTAATACACCAGCACATCTAGCAATTGTTATTTCTGATTCACAAACTTAGTCACGTCTCGCCTATGACACTTTCCTCACGACTCTCCTCTGAGCGGTTTTTATACAGGTGACCGTCTGCACATGATTTTTTTAAAAAAATAAACATAACACAAATGCAAACGTCATCTCAAATAATAAATAACAATGTTGGACGGCTTTCGTCCATCTGCACATGAACATAATAATAATAAATAATAATAATAATAATAATAATAATACAAAATGAAAACATATACATAAATAAATACCAAGGGGTGGGCACTTTGCCATACCGATGTATCACTATCAGTGCTGTGACTTCGACCTTAAAGGTCTGATTACACCGGGAGTGGAAGCGGAAAGCGGTAAGTGGTAAACCGTGCGGTTTTTCATATTACACTGGTATAGTTAAATGTTAAGATTGCATTTTGTCTAGGAATGCAGGTCGGGTGGTCACCCTATAAGGAACTGAAAAGCCAGAGAACTTTTTTTTTTTTAAATCGCTCTTTCGATTAGAGGATAGCTCTCATACCCCAGTGCAATAGAGCGGCTATTTTGAAAAGAGCTTTGTAACAAGTTATACATGTAAAATGTTGTCAGGATGTTAACAATGGAAAGAAAAATTACAGGTACATTATTTAAACAGTTGTAGCAACACATGGGGATGTGTAATGCTGTATTTTTCAGAACCCTGCTGTTTACTCTTTAAGGAACAAAACAAAGTATCTCTATGGGCATAATGGGATTGTGGGGGTTGTAAACATGGAATTAAATAAACAATATATTAAACACTATAAAAGATTGAATGGCAGGAGGTTCAAACTAACAGGAACACAAAATGGTATATAGCCATACTTAGTCAAAGCTTACATTCACATTTACTGTATCCCTACCAAGCAATGTTCTTTGGTAATCCAGGGGCACTACAAGGGCAATGCAACTGTTTTGTACTTGCGGGCAATGTTGCAAGAGTGTGTTATAAAAAAAAAGTCACATAACAGGAAATACAGCATATATATATATATATATATATATATATAATATATATATATATATATTATATATATATATATATATATATAAACCTTAAGAAACACATACAGCATTTGCTGTAATCAGTTCTCAGTAATAAGTCATGCAACACAACCACCATATTGAGAAAAAGATTACTATTACACAATCTGGTCAGTAAATGTGGTCAAAGCATTACCACACAGTTTTGAAATTCTGAAGATATATATATATATATATATATATATATATATATATTATATATATATATAATATATATATATATATATATATATGGATAATATGTGATGACACTAGGCAGGTGTGAAAAAATACTGTAAAGTAAGAATGCGTTCAAAAATAGACATGTTAATAGATTATATTTATCAATTAACAAAATGCAAAGTGAGTGAACAGAAGAAAAATCTAAATCAAATCCATATTTGGTGTGACCACCCTTTGCCTTCAAAACAGCATCAATTCTTCTAGGTACACTTGCACAAAGTCAGGGATTTTGTAGACATATAGTCAGGTGTATGATTAAACAATTATACCAAACAGGTGCTAATGATCATCAATTCAATATGTAGGTTGAAACACAATCATTAACTGAAACAGAAACAGCTGTGTAGGAGGAATAAAACTGGGTGAGGAACAACCAAACTCAGCTAACAAGGTGAGGTTGCTGAAGACAGTTTACTGTCACCATGGCAAGACTGAGCACAGCAACAAGACACAAGGTAGTTATACTGCATGAGCAAGGTCTCTCCCAGGCAGAAATTTCAAGGCAGACAGGGGTTTCCAGATGTGCTGTCCAAGCTCTTTTGAAGAAGCACAAAGAAATGGGCAACGTTGAGGACCGTAGACGCAGTGGTCGGCCAAGGAAACTTACTGCAGCAGATGAAAGACACATCATGCTTACTTCCCTTCGCAATCGGAAGATGTCCAGCAATGCGATCAGCTCAGAATTGGCAGAAAACACTGGTACACCCATCTACTGTCCGGAGAAGTCTGGTCAGAAGTGGCCTTCATGGAAGACTTGCGGCCAAAAAGCCATACCTCCGACGTGGAAACAAGGCCAAGCGACTCAACTATGCATGAAAACACAGGAACTGGGGTGCAGAAAAATGGCAGCAGGTGCTCTGGACTGATGAGTCAAAATTTGAAATATTTGGCTGTAGCAGAAGGCAGTTTGTTCGCCAAAGGGCTGGAGAGCGGTACACGAATGAGTGTCTGCAGGCAACAGTGAAGCATGGTGGAGGTTCCTTGCAAGTTTGGGGCTGCATTTCTGCAAATGGAGTTGGGGATTTGGTCAGAATTAATGCTCCTCAATGCTGAGAAGTACAGGCAGATACTTATCCATCATGCAATACCATCAGGGAGACATCTGATTGGCCCCAAATTTATTCTGCAGCATGACAACGACCCCAAACATACAGCGAAAGTCATTAAGAACTATCTTCAGCGTAAAGAAGAACAAGGAGTCCTGGAAGTGATGGTATGGCCCCCACAGAGCCCTGATCTCAACATCATCAAGTCTGTCTGGGATTACATGAAGAGAGAGAAGCAACTGAGGCTGCCTAAATCCACAGAAGAACTGTGGTTAGTTCTCCAAGATGTTTGGGCCAACCTACCTGCCGAGTTCCTTCAAAAACTGTGTACAAGTGTACCTAGAAGAATTGATGCTGTTTTGAAGGCAAAGGGTGGTCACACCAAATATTGATTTGATGTAGATTTTTCTTCTGTTCACTCACTTTGCATTTTGTTAATTGATAAATATAAACTATTAACATGTCTATTTTTGAAAGCATTCTTACTTTACAACATTTTGTCACACCTGCCTAAAACTTTTGCACAGTACTGTGTGTATATATATATATATATATATATATATATATATATATATATATATATATATATATATATATATATATATATAATGCTTTGACCACATTTACTGACCAGATTGTGTAATAGTAATCTTTTTCTCAATATGGTGGTTGTGTTGCATGACTTATTACTGAGAACTGATTATATATATCTATATATATTTATATATATTATATATATATATATATATATAATATATATATATAATTTCTTCAGAATTTCAAAACTATGTGGTAATGCTTTGACCAGATTTACTGCCTTTTGTTGTTTACTGATAATGTTACCAGCTTACATTTCTGAGGTATACACACCAATCTGAGGGGAAATTTAAACAGGGTGACAAACGGTCAAAAAGTAGACTTATTATAATAGAATTAGAGGCAACTTTTTAGTTTTGAAAGGCCCTTTTCAATGCCAAATAAGGGTATTTTAGGGCCATATTTTCAAAGAGTTCACTCTAGTCTTTAACACTTATTATTTGAAAGGAAAAAAATGGCTATTTAGAAAAATGACATTAAACATTTACTAAAGTAATGCCTTTCAAGCACTCTCAAGTTGATTGTTTCTCAGTTTTATATATTTCTATTAAATTTTCATCTTTCAAAAATATGTGTTAAAAACTTAAGTAAATGCTCTGAAAATATGTGCCTCTCTGTTTATTAGAATGGGGTATGGTTTTATTTGAACTCAGTCCCCCCTCTGTTTGGAAAAAAAATCAGCTAATTGCTGTAGATGGATAAGTTAAAAAAAGAGTATGTTGCATAATGGTGTACTAACAGCAGGGGGTAGTAGAGTTGCTTTTACATGTCATTGAAAATGAGAAGGAAATGTCTGGACTGCATGTACTGCACCATATCACAGTTTGTGGGAGCTTCCTTCTGTTGGAGCTGCCATCCTTTTGATCAGACAAATATTATCAGACATGATATTAACATAGGCGCCATCTGCTGAAGTATAGACCTTGGTGCCCTGGCCATGGGTTTTCCAAATGAACTACACTCATTTGATGTGATTTCACTCAATGTTTTCACTCAATGATTACAACCTTTAATGCATTACTGTACCTATCTTTTGATGTAAAATGCATAACTGGCTCTATAAATTCTTAGAGAGTGCAGAGTCATGGTTACTATGAACACATTCTGGAACCCACATATGCTCTTATCAAAAAATGTCCTTACCTGTGACCTCTGCTAAAGGTCAAATGCAAAACTTGCTAATAACTCTTTCGAGAGTGCAGATAGGGTCATGGTTTTTGCAGTTATTACAAACCTATAAACTTCATAGAGGTGTAGAGGCCTATGGGAAGTAATGTACACAACTGAATAAAGTTCATTGGTCACCTTAGAAGCTGTACATTATTATTATAATGATTACATTTTCTGTACAGACAGTGCTCAAAAAATAATATACAAACTAATTTTGTTCACCCTAGGAATATTACCACTGTTGTTTATTTCATAACACTAAATAAACACAGGATACATGTATTTTAATGCTTTAAATTTAATGAACAATGGAAAAACAAATCAAATGAGATCAGAGAGCGAGAGATTTCATTTAAGTATGCTTAAATTTCATGATAAGAAAGATTACAAAGTAGGGAGAGCAAATTATTTCAGCCTTTTTTGATAACGCCGCTTCAATCGCTTTGAACTTCCTGATGAATTTCCTTTTCTTTAGGTCAACCGACGAAACACATCACTGCCAACCCTGTTTTACAGATTGAGAGAAAATAAAGTGTCAACAAAAGTCACTTTGGGCAGTTTTACAACTGAACAATTAGACAGGAATCTAGATGCATCTAAATGTAAAACGAATGTTATGTTCTAACAATTTAAAATCTATTCTATTAATGTATAATATTTAATTATATTTGGTTTAGCATGCACAAGGATATACTGGAATCTACAAAAATAACATTTTTTTGCTCAAATCCTCTTTAGCCATACAATTACAAATGCTGTAAATCCATAAATATTTGCAATCAAAATATTTGGCAAATCACACCTATAAATTGTCACGGAAATCATTAATTTAAACAAAAGTCAGTGAAATCTTGGAAATTGATGTAAAAACACATTGTTAGGCACTGCCTTTACTTCCTGCAAAAAAAAAAAAAAAGCAGTGCCATCCACTGAAAATACAAATATGTCAGTATGTGTAAATTGTTTGTTGTGTAGCACACAGCATTTGTGTAGCTATGCAGGTCAGCAAATGAGATTTGTATTTTGTAGCTCAGTGAACTATGAGGCAAAAAAAGAAACACCATTGTATCCACAACTATATTGAAATGCTGGCGCATATTGAATTTTGTTTGCACATGTATTGATCTGTTGACACATGTATTGGTTTGCTGGGGCATACATCGGTTTGAAATTAAAAGCAGACATGATTTGGACAGCCCCTGGCCCTGCACTTAAGCACAATTTATTTTTATTTTTCCCTCAATAGACTTCAAAGTAATATTAACTTTTTTTGTTTTTATTTTTTACTAAACCATTTAAAATAGTACAATACATAAAAAGATTAATTCTTCTGTCTAAACAGAAACACAGTAACTACATCCTGTACCGTGGTCGACCAGCTCTGATGTGAACAACCAGAAATCTCTAATTCTGGATTGAAGTGATACATCTGTTCAGAAAAGCTTTCTACAAGGGAATTAATTTCAATATACAATGAGTTTAGTAGACCGTTTACAATAATTATGTTTGCCGTTTGCTGAGACTCACTCGGCAAAACAATAAATGATATGTTTATGACTCTCTAGGTGTCTTGATGTAACTTCTAACTGTGCCAAGTCCAGAGATTGCACAGTACCAGTACACCTATCTAACTCTAAAAAAAAGTCACAAAAATTCTTCAGAAGTCACTTAACTCTCTCATATGTGAAATGCGTGATCCCTTTGTTTATGCTAGCCTTATCGAATTATATCTACCCAAATGATAATTAAATGTGCAACTTTTCTCCTGCCATAACACAATACGAAAGAAAAGGTAAGGGTCCTTAAGGGGAGATCCGTTTATATGCTTCCTCTGCGTGGTCATTTTGTACATACCTGAGAAGTAAAGATCCCTGATACTTTCTAAGAATTTACACGAAATATTACATTGAATTCTATTGAGGAAAAAAAATAATAAATAAATAAATAAATTGTGCTTATAAGTGCAGGGCCAGAGGCTGAGCAAATCATGCCCACTTTTAAATTTCAAACCAATTTATGTGCCAGCAATCTAATAGATGCCCCAGTAAACCAATACATACTCCCAGCAAACCAGTAGATGATTCAGGAAACCAATAAATACAAAAGAAAACCAATAGATGACCAATATACGCCAGCAAACAAATACATGCGCAAATAAAATTCAATATATGCGGCAGCATTTCAGTATAGTTTGGGATACAGTAAATGACTTTTTTCCTGAATGGCGCCTCATAGTGAACTCTTAGTTGTGATCTTTGAATACGTATAGCGCTTGATAATATATTTTTTTACACTAAAAATTGTACTTGCATCTTCAAAAAAACTTTTTTCATACAATGTAGTCTACAAGTAGTCTGTTGAAAATAAATGCTCACTTTCTCTATAACTAAACATTGCTAAACAAAATACTTCAGGACTGCCGTTGAACATCTTTTTTTTTTTATTTCCTGCAAACTGTAGGTAAAACGAGAGGTTTATCTGTTTCTGGTCTTTTTTCTGACCTTTTTGAGGCCCCCTTTCTTTAACACGTTGCCTGTCTGTGATTTGACTTTGCTACTCAGAAAAACAATGATATGCTGATTTTGTGTGTGTGTGTGCGAGAGATATAGATATAGATAATAAAAGCTACATTTATATGGTGACCTTTCTATGAATTTTTTTTTTTGTACCCGTGAAATGTACTAAAAATCAGTGCCAAAATCGTAGCTATACCCATAAAACCTATTTTGCTCCAGGAAAGTTGGAGACACAGTTTCAATATACAAAGTATTTATTGTTAGTGAAATTTGATAACCCCCCCCCCCCAAGCGAAGAAACACATAATAAAAGGGACGCAAATATTCTTCTTTACCCCAGGCCATTCTAGAGAGAGGTATTTGAATATACAAAATGCAGTTATTGTGTTAATGAAGCTAAGGCAAGTGGTGGAATAAGTAATTTTATGTAAAAATAGCAAAGAACTCAGAACCGTCATTTATAAGTATGTACTGTTATAGCTTTATACTCCTGTTACTTGCTTACAAATATAGCTTGACTGTCTTTGGATTACCTGGTTGCCGCCCAGTTTTCGCTGGAGCTCGCTTTTGCTCTGAGCAGCCACATGGTTTCAAGACGTTCACCTTTGTCGTCATCAAAGCACTGGCCAATAAAGCTTGTTATAGAATCTGCAAAAAAAAAAAAAAAATAATATATATATATATATATATATATATATATATATATATATATATATATATATATAGACAAAAACACAAGATACCATGTTCATTAAAGTATATTTTCTGACTAACTCTACAATGCATGATGTTTTTAGATTTTAATTTAAGCTTTATGATTCTGAGATGTTCCAAGTTGAAGTCTGGGAGTTATACAAGTGCTCATAGTGCTAGGAGTTTCTGATATACTGTGCAATGGACAAAAGTATTGCTTTACCTGAGAAAGACCACTTAACAAGGAAAGCAAATATCGGCTCAGAAGAATTATGTACAACTCCAGAGATGGGCGATATCTTAATTTCCACGTTCTTTTCTCTTGTCACTTTAGTTAAATATGAGCCAGTGAAGTTTCCATTGTTTTGTCCCTTGGAAATATTCATTGTGGATCCAAGTTGATTTTTCCATTTTCCTTTCAAATTACACTGCAACAACATTGATTACTTACAGGCTTAGATTGATCATTTCAAAATACACAGACAGTCTGAAGGGCAGATCTGTCCATTACTTTAGGATATATATTGTGAATACATAAGTACTGTTACTGTACAACAAAAATTATGTATAGGTTAGTGTATGTTATTGTGCATATAAATTGAACACATGAAGGTGTTTTTAGAAAACATCGATAAAACGTTGACAATAAAGATGTATTTACTTGCTTAACTAAATGTGTTCTCTCACAATGTTCAACACTAGAACAGCCATGCGGGTCGATGTGACCCATTTTGCGCTTAAAATGTTAATTACTCTTCCGTTGTTGGAATACGGCAAGCTGCACTCAGATAGAGCAATATACATATCCGTTTCTTTTGAAATGTTTATTTTATTATATTGTTTCTCTGTTTGTAGTAGTGCTGTATATGCTTATTATAAAAATAAAGTATTATGTTTAATTTTACATTTAACTAAGGTGTTTTTGCGTTGCAAATGGTAGATGTGGTGTTCATGAATACAACTTTTCAGTTGTATCCGATAGTATGCCTTTCATTTCCATAAGCAGTTTAAAAATGTATGGGTGACCCGCGTGGCGGTTCTAGTCTTAAAGAACATTACACTGTATAATTGCTATTACCAATTTAAGACTTATAGTTTTAAAGGATAATAAAATCACTTACCTTTTGTGTTTGGCAAGTATATAATGCAACTTGAAAAAGCAAAACAAGAGTCGAGAAAAGAATTATGTTTTTCATGACTGAAAAGGAAACTTTTGGAATTCGATACCAAATGCTTTTTTTATTTGCAAGTTCTTCAGGCTCCTAGAACCACTGTTTGTTTATATATCCTTCTCGTTGGCAATTTGTTTGTTCATTACAGCCAAGCCACGTGGATGGGTTGTCCTATAAAATTAGATCTAATCTTAGAGATTGGGGGCTACGAAATAGGCTTTACAAGAAATGAGCAGTTTGAAAGGCATATTACAGACAACAATGCATGTAACAGCAATACACACGTACTCAAAACTGTGAAAGATCTATGACGTGGTTGAAAATTTGCGATGCAAGTCTTCAGATTTATATGTACCAGATATAGACTTTTGCAGCAGTGTTTTTTTAGTTATGATTTGATTTTATTTTATTTTAGTTATAGCTAGTTATAGTTATTAGTTTAATTTTAGTTGTATTTATTATTACAGTTAACTAAATATAATTTTAGTTATTATTTAGCTATTATTAGTTAACAGAGTTGTGATGACCTTGAAATCTGTCGAGGTAAAAATAACTGTAATGCCAGGCTCTACGCCTCTTCACAGTAGACAACCACAAAAAGGTATTGATCAGAGATTACTGTTTAATAGCCAGGCTTGCTGTACAACCTTCCACACAGTTTAATATCAGTCAAATAAATTATGTGTGCTGAAAACAAGTAGTAAAAGCAGGCTATTTATTTCAGCTTGATTTTTACTTAACAATTCAGAAAAGCTATATTTAGTTTTCTGCATTAAACTAACTTGAGGAAAACTAATTAAACCATTTAATTTGCAGTTGTAAATATTTAAGTAGAACCTGATGAAAACAAGGCATATGGAAGGCTTAAATATATAAGCATATATTTACCTGAATCAGTGGTATTGGAATGTGAAGTAGGATTTTAGATCAGTCAAGTGTTAATGTGTAGTGAAGAGTGCATATGGAATTTTGATAAATATTGTGTGCTTGACTGCTGTTTGCACAGACGTAGTTTTAACAGCAACAGGAAGTTTTAGCTTAACCACAGGTTGCCTGCTTAGAGCAGAATAGGAAATTGTGTATGTGACAAGCTGCACTAAGAAACAGGGTCAGACAACTTCAAGGACAAGAAAGAACTTCCTAGAACAGCTCGGCCATCCTGACAGTGAAGACCAGCCCTTTGCAGCAGAATGGTACTAATCAATGGATGGTAACTGGGACTGCACGCCTATGCAGCAGAAATTATCCAATAACGGGAAGGGGGGCCAGGACTGAATTTGTAATTGTAATGAGATATAAAAGGAGTTTTAACCTGTGGATCAGTGAGCTTGTTTTGTGTTGTACCCACTTGTGTAAACCCCCCCCCCCCCCCCCCCCCCCCCCGGCTCGTGAATAAAAGCTTTACCCTACTACAAAGACAACGGACTGGTGTGAATTCTTTCCTCCTACATCAGAAAGCAACATAATGAAGTTGTAATGTCAGATACATCTTTCATGTGCTAATTTAACAAGTCCCTATAAGCAATGGTTATTTTTGATTTTGGTTGAAAATGCTTTATGAATATGGAACTGTAACAGGGGAGGCCTGTACTGACTGTCTGGCGCATGTATGGTACTGCAGGTAGGGGCCAGCAGTCTCATAGATCTGCCTGTCAGGCATGGCAGTGACATGGAGAGGTGGGAAAAGGGTGTGTGGGCTTTCCCTCTCTCTGAGAGGCAGGCCTTGGGGGATTGCTGGCCCTCTAAAGATTACGCTCTGTGTTCCTTCAGGCTGCCCCCTCTAGACAAATATGAGACATTTTCTATAGGCTTACATTACCATTCAGTATTCAGATAAAAGCTTTGTCACAAGATATATTTTAATTCCGTACATGTAATATCACACTCGTTTCATTTTATTAACTTTGATTAAAGAATTTATTGAGTTTTTTCGATCTTTATTTTTCCATTCAAGCAGAGAATGGGTGAAATCGACCTTTATGCTTAAAAAAAAAAAAAACACACTTTTTATGCCATTGAGAAACCCTTTTGTTTAGCTAAACCCCTTTATCATATTCACCAACATTCACCAACAGTTACCAACATTCTAAATGAAACAATGTTTGGTCACAGCGGAGCTAAACGTATAGATAAAGATCCTACACACATTTAAAAATGGTCTCAAATAAAACGCAGAAATCGCAGCCTATAAAAGTGTATTACACAGACTTTTATAACATACATTTACAGGGAAAAATAATATGCACAGAACAAAACTAGAGATAGTTGAACACAACTAACTTGTACTTATTATTCAGAGTCTGAGCTCCCCTCTTTCCTGCTTCAGCACAGCTGGACTCATAGTCACTGGAAGGCAAGGCAGACGGGCCTGCTTCGTCCTGCCGCGGAGACTTCAGCCGTCGGTCAGGGTATTGTGCACAATATTCATTAAGCAGGGGCATAGCTAGGAATAAAAACAGATGGGGGGTGCATATCCTGTTCATGAAGCCTGGAGACTATTCATGCAAACTGCAAAGCAATGTGAATCGCTAACTCTTTTTACCCAGTGACCCACCTTGGATGATGTTTGAAATTTCATGACACATTTTTTTTAAACAAATCTCCCAGCAAAAACATCAACTTAAAATTACTCTGGGACTAGTGCTGCTACTGCTGGGACTAGTAAGACTGGTGCTGACACTGCTGCAGGGGTGGACAAATCACTATTATGTGTGGTAGAGCGATGGTAGCCCACATTTTTCAGTGGATAAACATTTCCATTTAATGCTATGCACCATTCAAAAAAATGTAGACAGATACAATTGTGAGGTGCAAAAAAGAAATCCGACATCACTTCTGAGGGCCACTAATAAAAAACATGTTTGTTTTTTTTTTTTTTTTTTACCATATATAACTAGATACTGCCAAAATTTTCTAACAACCTAGTTTCTGTAAATATTTCCTTATATGAAATGTAGGGAATTATGTTTGACAGCATTATTTGCATTATTTTCCCAGACTT
>NC_054566.1:6357135-6382135 GCF_017654505.1 Polyodon spathula | reverse complement strand
CACAGACCAAAAACATACAGCCATAAACAGAACTCAAAAGTCAGAGGCAAGCATAAGAACTCTCGCCACCTCTCGAGGCACCATTTCAGACAAAGTGTGTCAAATACGGCAAGTGAAGGATTGGTTGGTGTTGGAGGGGGTGAGTTTAGGCTGAGCAAAGGGTCATTTCGGTGCGGAGGTAATGTATTGAATGTGGCCAGTTTACAAACTATAGGAGACATTGTAAGGAAGTGCTTAAGAATGTTGTCAGGATGGCCGAGTCATCTAAGGTGCCTTATGCAAAGACATACAGTCTTTCCATGGAAATGGGTATGCTGGTCTCTGAGTGGAGGTGTGGGATCAAATCCCACTGCTGATGAGCCTTTTTTTTTCTTTTTTAAATAATTGTTAGTTTCTCAAATGATTTATTATAATTAATTAACCACATTGACATGAACAACACATTTTAAGTTAATATTATATATTATTTTAATTAAATATCTTGTACTTTATTTATTTATTTACTTATTTAGTTATTTACAATAGACATGCTTAAAATGTAATGTATGAAAATTAGTCAGATTGGGGGGGCTGATCTATGAAATTTAGTCTGGGTGTTTTTTAAAGGGTGTTAGAAAAACCTAGAAAATGCTTTGGAAACCAAGAAAAAAGTTGGTTAACACGTTTCATGATTTGCTAACATAAATTTTCTTATCAAAGCCACACTGCCACCAAATTCTAGCAAGTTCAATCAGAAAGTAAATCTGTGAAACCAAAATGTCATTATAGAAAGGCTTAGGTTGGCCAGGATGCCCTTTTGCACACCGCACACCAGCGACCCCTGTAGACTGGCCGGGCGCCTGCAGGCCTGCCTGTAAGTTGTCCAGACCTGCGTGGTCTTCCAATGCTGTAGCTCTGAGGTGGCTGCATGGCAGACCTGCAAAGTGTAAAGAAGCAGACGGCTGACAGCACACATTTTGGAGTACGTGTGTCTGTCTTTGTCTCTCCCAAAGAAGTGCGGGGGTGGCAGCAGTGAGCCAGGTTCAAATACAATAAAATAAAATAAAATGTAATTATTGACCACCGTGAGCCAGATTGCATAATGCGTCCATAACAAGCTGCTTCCACGGCATTGCGTACTTGCATCTGTCACCCAGGTCAACCCTACTTTATCAAAATCCGTGTGAAATCGCATGCTGGACTCCAACGTCAAGTGAACATGAATATGCGTGCGTTCTTAACCGCACGTTATGGCAACAGTGTATACCTGCAAGACGAACGTCACACGCCTCACACGTCAAGCCTGGTACCCCTATAACTCCACCTACTCCACCTCTACAGTGACGCAATTTCCAAGTCCTCACAATGATACCACCCAGGGAGCATGTGCAAACCGAGTACACGCGCGGCCGTAACTGCACGTTACGAGGAAAAACTTCCAGTTTGTGAGTGTCAGTGACAGAAACTGTGAACACAGACTCAACATTCGTTCCCTGCTCCTTCTCCGTGAACTACAGCATTCTCTTAACCCATTCTGAAAAGAAATAGTTATATAACTAATAAAATATATATTAAACTTGTAGCTGTTTTTAAAAAGATTTGGGTCGCTCTTAAAAGAGCCTTTGGTTGCTCTGTTACATTACAGAAGTAGCTAGCTATTCAGCTGCGTAAAGTAATCTAACGTCATTTAGACGGTACCTTCACGTCTTGATAACACATTCTTCGAGCATCTTTCCCCTTGGAATGCGATAAGAGACGATAAAAAATAATTTAAAAAAAGCAGAAGCGCCCTTTTTTTTTTCTTTTAGGAGGTTCCATGTTATTTTCCTTCAGCACGGCAAATCTACTTTGCACTATAGGCGTCATTATTTTATTTTTTTTTTAAAGGGAAAGTGCACATATAATGACCGTAACAACTTCATTAATACATTTGGCTTGAGAGAGTCCCGATTTGATCAAAAATATGTAAAAAAAAAAAAAATGAATGTAAGGGAAATTTATGAACTTTGATTGCTGTGTACTATTAATTTCTCCCAGATTACATGCGCATTTTTTTACGAAAATTTTCAGAAAATGTAGAAATAAAGTAAATGGCATTTCAGGGTGTGTGTGATATACTCTACTATCACCCCGCCCCAACGCGCCCGGGGAGCGGTACTCGAGTATATCACACACCTTACATAATACATCTATATCAGTAATACATAACAACTGGTAAATATAAAGAGTTGCCACTCTAGCATATTACAATAACTAAAAAAAAAACTAAAAACTAAAAAAGATGCTGTGGGAATGGAAAGGCATATTTGTAGAACTGCAGGTAAATTCTGTACTTGAATGTTAGACCACTACTTCTGTGAAACCATTAAATAATCTCCCAGCCTGCTAAATCAGGCTCAACCTGTTACATGCCATATAATTTACATGCAATTCTGCATTGCCAAGTGGATATTATTTTTTTTTTTCTTTTTACAGTCACAGTTAATGCTAACTCTCTTACTGAGACGAAATGCCAACAGGGTTTCTTAAATTGTTAGGAAGATCCACTGGCTGAAAGATATAAAACACTCGATGGCGTGCCCTGCACCACCCCATTTCATCCACGTTGTCAGCAAACAAGAACCGTCCTCGGGAGGCGTAATAAAGCCGCTGTAGTTAGTGTTCTGTACAAACCGCGTGTGCTTTGTAATGCACTTGTCAGGATGGCCGAGTGGTCTAAGGCGCCAGACTCAAGGACTGATGAAGTCTTTCCATGTAACTGGGTATTCTGGTCTCCGAATGGAGGCGTGGGTTCAAATCCCACTTCTGACAGTCATTTTTTTATTTGTGTGAGTGTTTTCTTTTGTTTTGTATATCTGTTAATTTCTTCAAAATTATATTCTAGTTAATTTAAATGATTCACCACACAGACATAAACAATATTTTTTAAAACTAAGAAAAGAAAGTGGCCAGTACGGGGATCGAACCCGCGACCTTGGCGTTATTAGCACCACGCTCTAACCAACTGAGCTAACCGGCCAAGACATTAACGAGGGCATAAAATGTCAAAGAACTTTTTAAGAAACTTTTGTTTTTTTCACGTTCAGTAATAGCACCTGTAGTCCAAATTTCACGTGACACCAGTATCACTTTTTAATATTTGGTACTGACATGAACCTTATGCACGTTCAGTAATAGCTTCCTGATTGTAGTGAACAGAGGTTAAATCTCGTAGCCCGGCTAGCTCAGTCGGTAGAGCATGAGACTCTTAATCACGTTCAGTAATAGCACCTGTAGTCCAAATTTCACGTGACACCAGTATCACTTTTTAATATTTGGTACTGACATGAACTTGAACCTTAATGCACGTTCAGTAATAGCTTCCTGATTGTAGTGAACAGAGATTAAATCTTATAGCCCGGCTAGCTCAGCCGGTAGAGCGTGAGACTCTTAATCTCAGGGTCGTTGGTTCGAGCCCCACGTTGGGCGTATGCATTTTTGTGTTTTATTTTTTGTTTTTTACATCAGTATTATTTACATTTATGTTTTATTCAGTTAAACGAAAAATGTATATTTTGTTTTACCTACAAGTCATGACATTGTCACGCGAAATTTGGTCCACCGTGAATGGCCTCCTGGGACAAAATTTCATAGAATAGGCTTTTAAAAATGGTCTCTCTGTAAATGAAATGTGGTATATAAAAACAAATTATTATTATTATTATTATTATTATTATTATTATTATTATTATTACATTTAATTGCAATCTAATACACCTATGAACAAGTTCCCCCAGGACTGTGACTGATCTAAAAGAAACGGTGGCGTTTTTCATTGGATGATCTAAGACACTTAGTCCAAATTTCACGTGACACTATAGTGTCACTTTTTAAATATTTGGTATATACGATTATACTGTAAATACAGTATATTTTAAAATATCACTGTCCTGGTCACAAAAGCAAAGTTTGTGGGGAATAATAGCCATTTTCTATACTTTTGAGGCATAAGCAATTAGGAAATAACACTTACTACCCAGGAACAAAAATTGTGTTACATACTGTTATTATTTTTAAAAAAATTTAAAAAAACTCTGCAAATAAGTGATACTTACACACACACACACACACACTCACTTGCTTTAACCGTCTTCTGTTTAAGTACAAGAACCTGCTTAATTTATGTTTATAAAGTGAGCCCCCTGCTGAAAAGCCAAGCACTAGGATTCGGAACTGGAATACTTTAATCATGGAATCGACAGCAGACGTTTGTGCTTTTACTTCTCCCTTTTAAACTCGAGTTGCAAGAATCTGTCTCAGTGCTAAGATTGTACTCTCGTGCCCTCTGGTGGTGGGAGTGTGGTTTGTAGTTTTGATAAGTGAATTTATTTTAGCAAATCATGAAACCTGTTGCCAACTTTTTCGGGAGGCATTTTTAATGTTTTTAGAACACCCTTTAAAAAACAATCTTTATATTTTGTTTGTGGACTGGACCCATTGTAAATGACGATTTCAATAGATAATCGTGACTTGTAGTTTGTAATACAAAACAGAGCAGGCGGTTCTTCGTAAAATGCAACAGATCCCGGCTAGCTGTCTCCCCCTTTGTCATAATCCCCCTCTTCTTCATTGTCTCCCCCTTTGTCGTAATCTTCTCCATCATGATAATCTCCACCATCACTGGTGTTCTGTCCAATTGTGTTCTCACTATTGTCAACATTATCTTCAGCATTATCATAATCACCATTTTCGCTTCCTTCCATTCGTTTTCACTGTTGCCAGCTTCAACTTCAACAATGCTGTATAACAGGAAATTTACTTTGGCTTTATTGGTGGTTTTGATTGGATCGCCAGTAATTCTTCTACCAATCAAAGTGTGACATACAGCCAGTGATCCCTACCTCTGACAGACTGGCATGTAGCACGGTTTAAAAAAACGCTTGACAAAGAAAAGTGTCGGATGTCAAAGGGAATATGAGAACGGCAGTGTGATGGAGCCAATTTGCTTGAAAAAGTTAAGACCAGACCGGACATTTCCATCAATGGATTTAGAAAATCTGGAATGTATGAAGTGATCAGGAACTCTAAGGCTGTGTAAACTGCGCCTTTAAACAGTATAACATTAACAAGAAACAACTCATGGTAGATCATTTGTTGCCTGTACTGTTTAAAGAGTAACTTCTTATAAAGTTTGCAATATGAGAGAGGTTTGGAAACAAGAAGAGGCTTTTTGGCCCACTGGCACAGCAGTTGCCCCTACTAAAGGCATCTAATTTAATCGTACTGTTGTTGGAATGATCAGTGCTTGAAATGGAAAAAAATAAGTGGTGGTACTTACAGTACTCTCAGGCTCCCTTTCCACCTCTAACTCTGTCTCCCTGTCCAGCTCTCTCTCTAACTGCCTGCCTTTCCACCTCTATTTCTGTCTCTGTCTCCCTGTCCAGTTCTCTCTCAGGCACCCTGTCCAGCTGTCTCTATTTCCCTCTCCCCCTGTCCAGCTCATCTCATCTAATCAGTATTGTGTCTAATCACAACTTGACCTGGAACATTCAAAATAAATTCCCCTGCTCTGTTTTGCAATGCACTCTGGGCATTGCAGTTGTTTTGTAATGCACTCTGGGAGTTGCAGTCTATGCTCGGCTGTGACGTAAACCTTACAGCTGCTGCTGGGACAACAAAGTAACAACTAGAAAGTCACATAAATGCAGCCGACAGTTTGGAAAAGAAAACGGGCAGATAGTGATAAGCACCAAAGTGCTACTCAAATGTTTTAAATTCAGAAGTGGTGGGACTCAAATATTTGAAATTCAGAAGTGGCGGTACTCCGTACCTGTGAGTACCGCCCCATTTCAAGCACTGGGAATGATCCTTGCGTTTTAGATGTTACTACTACACCTGATAGCAGAGATGTCAAGGTCGGAACATCCTATGGGTGAGATTTTAAAATAATAATAATAATAATAATAACATAGGAGTGAGATTCAGGAATACTCCATTCAAATGTATTGTCTTGTAATTTAAGGAGCAAGACTGCTAAAACTGACACCAATAAAGGTCCTAACAATTTTGTGAGACTTGACATTATTTATAAACAAATACATATAAATTAAAAAGTGCTTACTATCAGTATTTCATCCTTCATGCTAAATTTGAAGAAATAACTTGGGTTAACTTTCTGTATTTGTTGTATTTTTAAGAATAATCTTTACATGGTATACCCCCCCCCCAAAAAAAAAAAAAGATCTGAAAATACATACATATGTTTGATCTGATTTGTTTTGAATAACACCATGCATTCTTTATTTTTGACTGTACATAGCCATGTTTTTATTAAAGTCCCAGTTTATGTACATTTACCTGCAAGCCATTTTTTTCAGACACTTCCTCTTCATTGCCAGTTGTGTCTTCTCCATTTCCATCATGTCCATCAGCTCCACTGGCAGGTTCCTCTGCATTGTCATTCCTTTCATCTTATTATTCAGAGTTGCTCAAGTCACTCTGGGGAAAACAATCAACGAATGTGCAGAATTGTTTTAAATTATTGGCCCTAGTCTTAGTCCTAGTCTAATTTTAAATTTAGTAGTCTGCAATTTGTTTTTTATTATTTTCTCCCCAATTTAGTAGTGTCCAATTATTTATTAATTTATTTTTTAGCTCGGCTCACTGTTACCACCACTGCGCTGACTTCGGAGGGGCAAAGCCTCTTGCTTTTTTACCTACTGCAGATGCACCATGCAGCCACTTAGAGGTGCAGCATTGTCCTCTGACAGGTAAGCCTGCAGGTTCCCGGCCAGACCACAGGGGTGGACACCCTGGCCGACTTAACCCTCCCTCCCCCTGGGCGGTGCTCGGCCAATTGCGTACCGTCCTCTGGGACCTCCCGTCCTTGGTCGGCAAGGGAATAGCCTGGACTCGAACCAGCGATGTCCAGACTATAGGGTGTATCCTGTACTCTTTTACTGGATGCGCCACTTGGGAGCCCCCTAGTTGCAAAATTTGAAGGACTTGTAAAAAACAAAAAAAAAAGTTTTGCTAAGACTGCTTTGATTGAACCCATTATAATTAAATAAATTAAGTTTGCAGTTCATGAAACCTTATTTCAACTGCTGTAGGCAGGGTTAGAAATCTATTTTTTCAAAGCCCCATTTAACAACGTACGTTTTGAGAACAGAGACCTCTATTCCATAGCACTTTAAAAAAAAATACCTTATGAAACCTATTTCATTTTATTTGTAATAGTGAACACAATTTTAGTAAGAATGTTGTAAATCACTTGACAAGTATAACAGAATTACATTATTAATATGATCACTGTTGTGCTACACATTATTCAAAATTTGAAACACAATGATGATTGTTTTGATATTTTGTATCCTCAAGTCCTGGAACATTAACCCATTTCTCTCATTATCATTTGTAATATTATAGCACCCCCTAAAAAAGGTTAAACACAGTACGAGGGAATACTTGGTAGCATTCCTTCTTGATAAATGGTCCAAGATACACTTGCATAACAATAAAAAATAAATACAATTTAAAAAAAAATAGTTATACATCATCTGAGGTATCTCATTTCTCTCTAAAGAGTTATCACTTTCCTAAAAAAATAAACAAAATAAAATCATCATCCTTGCCCTTAAATACTGGGCTGCTCTTAAGTTATGCGACCTAACTGAAAAATCCTCCCGGGCACAACCTAACATCAATTTTAACCTCAAGTCAATTCTCCATCCTTTAACACTCTTAAAATGATGCATTTTGCAATTTTGCTGACTACAGTACTATATTTATTATATTCAACATTTAAAAAAAAGATGTACTTGGTTGCTTATTGGTTTTAAACTGTGTCGTTTACTCTCCCATTGCAGTACACATGGTATTTCTAGGTTTTATTAGTTGATTACTCATTGGTTCTACATTATTTTGTTGTGGAAGATCTTTTGGAACCCTATGTCCCAGTCGCCCGCTCTGGTCACTGGATGCTGGCCTACCTATTATTCAGAAAAATAAAACTTCAGCTGGTAGATCTTTTAGTTATGTGGCACCTAAATTATGCCAACTTGCATAACAACAACTTGCCCGTCACAATTAGAGAAGCCCCTTCAGTCAATGTCTTCAAGTCTAGACAAAAAATCCATTTCTATAACCTGGCAATCCACAACATTGGGAACAGTACAGTCTACAGATCAATCTGGTAATATTTTCTATAACAATCTAGTTACAGTTTCTGAAAACTAAACCTAATTCAGGTAGTTTACTGAGAATGGCACTTTTCTGTGTTTACTTGGCTTAGAAACAATAATCAAATACCAATATTCTAATATGCTTTCTGTACATGACTTGTAAAATTGAAATACATTTTATGCAAAACTAAGTTTTATTAGTAGTCACCTTTATCCAAGGCACCTTACAGAGACTAGGGTGTGTGAACTGTGTATCAGCTGCAGAGTCACTTACAACAATGTCTCACCCAAAAGACGGAGCACAAGGAGTAAGTGAGTTGCTCAGGGTCACACAGTGAGTCAGTGAGTGAGCTGGGATTTGAACCGGGGACCTCCTGGTTACAAGCCCTTTTCTGGACCACACAGCCTCCTATTATTCATGTGTGCACATACAGTAAACGCACTGACTGCTTTCTTTATCAAAACCCTTACAGCAGAAAGATAGACAAATAAAAGGTGAGGTGTTTTAATTACAAATACTACATTTTTACTGACCACCCAAACAACTGAAGCTTTCTAATAAAATGTATTGCAATAGAATCCACAACAAACTGGCCAACAAATTACAGTTTCCGCACATGTAAGCCTCCGTTAGTTATAAAATGGAAACCTTACTGAGAATAAATGTTTTCTTTTTGTATGTAATTTCACCAATAACCAAATAAGATGAATAATCATAATAAAACAATGAATTGCTAAAAACGTTCTTACCTCCTCTTGTCCTTAAAATTGAACCCTTGAAAAAGAAATGTGTAAACTGCTGAAGTGAAGTATTTTAGGTTCATGTCAAGTTCTCAAACATCTAAGTAAGGTGCCATTTAAATAGTGACCAGAATATAGTCAACCAATCAGTACACAGGAAAGGGCAGTAACATGAGAAAGTCCTTGTGGTTACCCGATGGCTAGACAACTGTCGGTTTAATTGAACGTTTTGCAAGAGCTATAGGACTGGCTTTCTAAATTACATTTTATTACAGCAATTTCTATTTAGAGAATGGTTTGTTTAATGCCAACTAACATTACATGATGTTAAAAATACATTATATTGGGTTACATTTCATTATCATTACTATTATATACATTCCTGAATGTTTATTTATTTATTTTTTTTATAAATGATGTATAAGTTGGCTCAGTTAAAATACAATGTACTATTTAAATAATGGCACAACATTCTAGTTCCTAAATGAGTAATACAAAAAATGTTATAATGCAATACCCAAGGCTTTGTTCGGTTGACTGGTCTGCTGTGAAACTTTTTGTTCTCCCTAGTCTTTTTTTTACAGGTTTGCAATGCAGACTTTACAATAGTCTGAAAATAAAAACATAATCAAAAGTTAGTTGCCCATTTCTTCAACAACTACAGTATTTAACTAAACTGGATTCTCTATTTCATTCAGGGGAGGCATTTACAAATATTTTTACAACCTGCAGATAAACGGTCCAATCGGGAGACTGCTGAGTATTCATTAATGTAATAGAATGAAACAGAACACACCCATTCAAAGTTATCTTGTAATTGCGTAATAATCGCACAATACCTTAAAGAGTTTAAATATTTGGATACAATTGAGTGTGTATCAAAATATAGCGAATAAACTAGGAGTTTGGTGGATTGGCACAAAAGCAAGACAGTTATCATGTTCATCTGGGGTGAAATAATATCTTCCTTGGTTTGCCACAGTAACAGGGACGAAATCAATACCCATACAGGGTGTTTTTTTTATTTTCATTGTTTTGTATTCTTAATTTAATTAGTGGGCACCGGAAAAAAAAAAAAAAGCTGTGCAGATTAAATTAGTATCTCTTTAGAGACAGTTTTGTTTAATCATGTCTTGCATCAAAATGCAAAGTAATGTAAAATATGTATTGATGTATGTTTTTAACACACAATGCAACAGACAATACAATCTGGGATATTCATTGGATACTTCTATATATAGCTTGTGAATACAACCAGGGAGCTTTCCGTAACCTTTGGTTTTTCACCAAAATTCAAACTGTATTTTTTAACTCTAGCATTAGTGCAATCCCTGGACCATTTTACAAGTTATATTCCTGGTTTGTCACTGAACATGTTGCAATAATCTTGTGGGTACTGTTTTAGATTTTGTAGACAAGTTGGGTGCTGGGTAAATCACAGCAACCCTACACTTCTCAACTGAACACTTGCACAAAAGAGACAGACTTGATCACAGAGCAGTTAAAAAAAAACTCTCATTGCATCACTTCATCTTCACTTTAGGACTCAGGTTGCTTCTGGGCGACTCAACATATAATCAGGTAAGTGTACTGTATTTCATTTGATAGTTCAATTGTTGTTGCTGGGGTAACTATCCCTGCCTTTAACAATTGTAATTTAAGTTTTGTAAACTGTGCTGGGCTGTATTGAATCATGAGGTTGCTATATCCCTACAGGATAGTATAAATTGACAATCAGAGCCTTAGAACGCCAGTCGTTCTAAACACCACAAGTCCAAGGGCAGTCTGAGCAGCTATAGTGAGGACCTTTTCCAAATCCCTCCCAATGGCTACTAGAGGCCTCATTCCTACCTTGACACCTAATGTCTGGATCCCGTGGACAAAGCAAGATCACTCGTTCTCCACTCCCAGAATGAACACTTGTAAGTACCTGTTCCCCATACCCTTGCTAACTCCTTCTCTGCCTGCTACAAACTTGAAAATCTCTTATTTCAATTGTCGCTCTCTGACTAACAAATCTCTGCTTCTCAGCGAACTTATGACCGATACCAATCTTCTCAGTCTAGCTGAAACCTGGCGCTCTGTAAACGACATGCACTTGCTGCATATAGCTGCCCCAAAGGGATTTTCCCTCTTTGACAAACCTTGCCTCACTGGCAAAGGTGGGGGCACTGTTGTTATTGCAGATTCTGTGCTCATTTCCTCAGTTCCTTCTTTGCCTGTCTTTTCTTCATTTGAGCATCTCGCCATCAAGCTCCCCTCTCCCATGTCCCTCACCCTTGTTATCTACCGTCCACCTAAGAGCAATTCTGCTTTTATTGTAGAGTTTTCAGAATTCCTCTCCCTTGTCTGCATTTCTACTGACAAAATCCTACTACTAGGTGACTTCAACACTCACATTGACTTGCCTTTCTCCCCCCTAGTGACTGAGTTCAACACGATTCTAGACTGTCTTGTCAATCTGTCAACGTCCCCACTCACACCCGAGGACACACCCTGGGTCTGCTCATCACCAGGGGCTTTGATATCTCCAATCTCTCTGTCTTGATATCTCTCTCTCTCTGACCATTTCTTAATCACTGCTAATATTAATCTCCCTGCTCCTTCCTCCGCTACTCATACTGTTATCTCCTTCCGTCCCAAGAATCTGCTGAATCCTCTGAAACCCTCAGAATGTGTCTCTGCATCCCCTCTAACTGGTACTCTCCCTTTTGGAAAAAAAGTCAACAACATCTATTCTACTCTTTTCCAACACCTGTCCATCTTTGTGCTTCTGATCTTGCTCCCTCCATTATGCACACTCAACCTGTCCCTGGAACCTGGCTCGGTTCCTGCTGCCCTTAAGCTTGCCTGAGTTACGCCAATACTCAAAAAACACTCCCTTGACCCGGCTGTCTTATCTAATTTCCGTCCCATCGCCAATCTCCTATCAGCCATCGAAGTGGGCTTATATAGTATGTGCCCGCTGCAAGTGTGGCTCAATGCATTTCATTTGCACCTGAAGCGAGACAGACACCGTCGGCTGACAGTGTCTCGCTCTTTTTCGGCAGCTCTGCGCTGGTGGAGGCAGACCTTTCACCTGTGCGAAGGTGTGTGGATGGGAGTAGTGGTGAACCATCAGGCGGTGACAATGGAAGCCTCCAACTTAGGTTGGGGGAAAGTCTGGGAAGGCAGAGGAGTCCACGACACCTGGTCAGGCCGTTGGACATCCCTGCACATGAACATGCTGGAGTTGCAGGGGGTTTTCCTTACCCTCCTGCACTTTCTCCCGGTGCTACAAGGAACACGTGTGTCAGTCCGGACGGCCAACACATCCGTGGTGGCATATGTCCCTATGAGTGACACATCTTCCTGAAGTGGCGAACTGGGCAGTGGTCCGGCTCTCGTGGGAAGGTACGCATCCATCGGAGTGACGGCTCCACCTTCAGGTGGTGGAGCTCATTTAGGAACAGTTCAGGGAGGCGCAGGTTGATCTCTTCACCTCGGTGGAGACCAGAGATGGAGTCTCAAGAACCTGTCTCGGTCTCAAGGCCGATCTCAAGGCCACATTTTAAGGTCTTGGTCTTGGTCTCAGTCTTGGGCCGTCTGGTCTTGGTCTGGGTCTCGGTCTCGGCAAGTCGGTCTTGGTCTGGGTTTCTGTCTCGGCACGTTGGTCTTGGCCTGGGTCTCGGCACGTCGGTCTTGGCCTGGGCCTCGGTCTCGGCACGTCGGTCTTGATCTGGGTTTCTGTCTCGGCACGTTGGTCTTGGCCTGGGTCTCGGCACGTCGGTCTTGATCTGGGTTTCTGTCTCGGCAAGTTGGTCTTGATCTGGGTTTCTGTCTCGGCACGTTGGTCTTGGCCTGGGTCTCGGCACGTCGGTCTTGGCCTGGGTCTCGGTTGCGGCACGTAAGTCTTGGCCTGGGTCTCGGTCTCGGCACGTCGGGTCTTGGTCTTGATAGCAGGCAGCACGCAGATTGGTCTCATTCATAAACGTTCTCAAGATTATTTTATTTCCTCAATTATCATATATCCTTTTTTTATCCTCACTTTTATACATTGACAGCTATTAAATACAAAATAATGTAACCATTATACTCGCGTCTAGAGAGCAGGATTCAAAATTACTAAATTTAAAGCATCAGACTTTGTGCTGCTACAGCGTCTCTCAGCCTCTCCCATGAAGCAAACTTTCCTCCTGCCACCAAATAGATTTCCTGTAATATATTAGTTACTTTAACAAAATTGTGTCAGCAACACAAATGCCTAGAAATAATATTATCTGTACATATCTGTCCAGTCTTGATCAGGACCCTCCCGTTTTCAAGACCAATCTCCTGCATGGGACCTGTTTAATCTGGGAATTTCCTGGTTTGTATATTAGGCTAAGTATATTATTTTTCTATTATTTATTTAAAACATATAACAACCAAAAATACATCTTGATTTATTGGCACACTTAGGTTTTATAATTTTGGAATTATGTATCACTGTATTTGTCAAGCCAAAAATAAAACCTATGCCTGTGCACCTGCAGTTTGCCTACATCAATTTTTAAATTGATGAACATAATAATAAATGGATGGCAAAGTGCAAGCATTGTAACACAAAGGTGACAAAAGTGCGGGGAACGTCTTTTTCAAGGTAAGCCCATTTTTTTTACATGTGTATAGCTGTTCTATCTAGCGAAACCGTTTACAGTTTGTGACAGGCTTGTGGTTTTATGAATAAACATCAGTTATTATTACAACCAAGGTTTGTGTATCATGTTATATAAACCAAAGATCAAGATACACAAGGTGTAAAAAAAAAAAACGTGTAAAAATGTTGTACTATTACAAAAGGAGCTACCATCACACTTTATATATGGAGCCCTGGAGATTCGGCCAACTTTTCTTTTTTTTTTTTTTTTTCCTTTGAACACGTCTCCTGGACTCCGTAACTTTACAGCTCAATGGCAGCTTAAACTTAATTCTCTATCATGCTTATTGCTTATAATACTAAAAATCACAAGATTTGCTGAGTTAATTTTATTTCTTTCTAAAAGTTTGATGTGAAAGATGAATTTTAGAAGTGCATATGCATATAAGTGCAGTAGAAAATGAGAAGAATTGTGAGGCCTATGAGTCATTGAATATTACTTAAGTTTCTATGTAGATTGCAAGTAGATGAAAACCAACCATTTACATTATATATATATATATATACACACACACACACACACACACACACACACACACACACACACAATGTTTGAATTTTAAGTTTGTAGCCAAAAAAATTAATTGTTGTAATAAAATGTTAATTGTAAAGGTCATTAATGTTAATGCCCCAAATGGTTTTACTGATATGAGAATAATCAGTAAATACAGGACCACATTTGTTAAGATAATTCCATATTCATTTTTTGTTTTCTAGGCATCTAAAGCGAAAACATCCTTCTATTCATGTTGAGTATGGGAAGTTCCCGAAGCTAAGTGCAGCTTCCGCTTCTAGCTCACAGCGATCTGTTTCAGTACATGTTTTTACATATCTTTTCAGGGTGTGTATTCCTAAGTAAAGCGATTGGAACTGGAAAAAGTCAATAGAACAAATTTTTCAGTTGTTACATTTGTTGTGTTTGTTTTGTTTATTAAAAGAAAAATAGCTTTAAAAAAAAATAGTTATTATCATTGTTGTTGTTCTTCTAGCAAAAATTAATTTAGTTTATAAGGTTGGTCACAACAAAAATATATTGGTCTTGGTCTTGGTCTCGGTACGTTTGGACTCAGTCTCGGTACGTTTGGTCTTGACTACATCACTGGTGGAGATGACACACTGCCCTCTCTGGTAGTCCCTCTGCCGCTTAGGTGGTTCACTCAGCATCGATTGTCTAGCCTACGAGAGGCCCAGGATGCTCACTTGCGCTGCTTCCGGACTTCCTAGATAAGGTCCAGTTAGAGAAGGTAACAGTTCTCCTAGTAGCCCCCCCGTGGCCCTGGAGAATCTGATTTTCAACCCTGTGCCAACTCTTACAAGGCCAGTCCGGGAAGATCCCGCTTCGCCTGGATCTCCTCAGTCAAGCGAAAGGCACTCTCTGGCATCCGAAACCAGGCAGGTTCCTATTATGGTCCGGCCCCTGTACGGGACGACGGGTCAGGCCTAGGGCTATCAAACATGGTTGTAGGCATGTTGCAGAATGCCAGGACAGGCTCCACTAAGTCGTTATACGCCTACAAGTGGAGATATTTTCAGAACTGGTGTCTGACTAAGGGTCATGACCCAGTCTCTTGCCCTGTGCCAGTTATCTTGCAGTTTCTGCAAGAACTGCTTGATGCCAGTAGGTCACCTTCTACACCTGAGGTACATTTGGTGACCATTTCTGCATGCCATGCCCCCGTTGATTCTGTCTCCGGGTGCGCATTTCTTGGCAACCCATTTTCTCAAGGGTGCTTGGAGGCTCTCATGAAGGCCCCATTTGAGCCCATTCACTCCATAGAGTTGAAGTATCTGTCTATGAAGACAGCCTTCCTCTTGTCGGTGCACAGCTCCTGTATGCATATTTGGGACAATGGCAGCAAGGTGATACAATGTACAAACCCTGCTTTCCTCCCTAAGGTGATCACAGCCTTCCACATAAACCAGTCTGTGGAACTGGAGTCTTTTCATCCACCTCCATTTTCTTTGGAGGATGACAGGAGATTGAACTTCCTCTGCCTGGTGCAGGTATTAAGGTGTTACGTGGATCGGACAAGAGCTCTGCGTCATACTGACCAGCTCTTTGTCTGTCATAGTACACAGACCCTAGGACAGTCCCTCTCGAATCAGCGACTGTCACACTGGATTGTGGACACAGTCTTATCTACCTTGTCTTAATTAGGCACTAGGGTCCCTGAGGTTGCAAGCTCGCACCGCTAACTTTGAGTTATGTACTTCTGATGTGTCCCTCATCTGCTGTCATTTCCTCTCCCTCGTGACGGTTCTGGTATACTTTCCCATAAGTATGTTTTGGTGGTCGTCTTCAAATTTAAAGGGAACGTTAGATTACTTACCGTAACCCTGGTTCCCTGAAAGAAAAGACAACCACCAACCAGTGAGGTTGCACGCGTCGCCATCTCGTGTTCGATGCAAAAGAGAACATGGCTTCCGTGGGTTGACTGTTTAATCCCTTGGTAGGAGGGACTGAGGACATCAGCCCAGGAAGGGGCCTATTGGCAGTTCTGATATAAAGAGCTCAGTGAATACCTATCTAAGGCAGGCATACACCATCAGTATGTTTTGGTGGCTGTCTTCACTTTCAGGGAACCAGGGTTACGGTAAGTAACCTAACGTTTTGTTGTGGTTTTGCCACTCCAGCTCAATGTATGTAAATAAACTAAAAATGCATCATTGTATTGGGACAAAAGGTGTCTGGTGATCAGCTAATATGTGTGTTAAATATGAATTCTGGAGCCTAGGAATTTAAGTTTGTTCGTGCCTTGTGTTGTGTTGTAGGTGCCACCCTCCAGGAACGCTACAGTATGGTTGGAGGTAGCAGGTCTTTCTCTAGGGACACTTTACACCTGACCCACATACATGTAAAATGTAAGAATCAGAAGAGTCTTAAACTGGAAGTTAATTTATACTAAAGTATATGAGAAAGAAAATAAAGTATGGGAAACTACATCAACATCAGTGCTTGTGAAAAAGGCTGTGATGCTGATAAGCAGTAAAAACATATTTTGTGGTCGCTTTCACTTGGTTATTCCTCTTTTTAGGTCAATTTAAAAATAAAAATCAATGTACATTCAACCAACTATTGTAAAACATTTTGAGCAATATTATTATTTTGCTGGTTTTATGATTTAGCAAAAAACCAACCACCAACACAGTGATGTCAGACTGTGGCACACATGGACTTAAATATGAATTGCTTTACATTAATTACTTTCTGATTTACAGACACAGAAAACAACTCAGTATATACTTTTTATCCAAATTAAAGAGCAATTCATTTCAATACTTCAATCAAAAAGACAAACGACTTTTTTCATATGTAAAATGGGGTTTTATTTACTATTTTATACTTAATAAATTACACATTTTTTTTAAAAAGTCAACTATACAACAAACATTTATATCTGAACAATTTTTAACCAATAATTAAATAATGCAGAATTTGAAATAGTGCTCATTAAAATCATTACTATTTATTACTTTGCCAAAAATTTCCAAAATAAATACTTTAGTCAGTAATGCTTAGATTGCGTACCCTGTATTTACAGGTGTGAAATACCTATGCTACATTAACATTTTCCATGAAACCCCTTCCTAAATATTACCGTTGTTATTGCCATTTTAATTTTTTTCCTGACTGCTGCTATTATTGTCTGAACCATTATCTGATTCAGTGGAATCACTTGTATCACACGAGTCACTCGAATCTGAAGAGTCACTCGAATCAGTTGAGTCACATGAGTCGCTGGAATCTGAAGAGTCACTCGAATCACTTGAGCTGCATGAGTCACCTGAGTCAGAATCACTGGAATCAGAAGAGTCACTACAGCTGCATGATTTACTGGAATCATTAGAATCTGAAGAGTCACTGGAATCACTTGAGCTGCATGATTTACTGGAATCACTAGAATCTGAAGAGTCACTGGAATCACTTGAGCTGCATGATTTACTGGAATCACTAGAATCTGAAGAGTCACTGGAATCACTTGAGCTGCATGATTTACTGGAATCACTAGAATCTGAAGAGTCACTGGAATCACTTGAGCTGCATGATTTACTGGAATCACTAGAATCTGAAGAGTCACTGGAATCACTTGAGCTGCATGATTTACTGGAATCACTAGAATCTGAAGAGTCACTGGAATCACTTGAGCTGCATGATTTACTGGAATCACTAGAATCTGAAGAGTCACTGGAATCACTTGAGCTGCATGATTTACTGGAATCACTAGAATCTGAAGAGTCACTGGAATCACTTGAGCTGCATGATTTACTGGAATCACTAGAATCTGAAGAGTCACTGGAATCACTTGAGCTGCATGATTTACTGGAATCATTAGAATCTGAAGAGTCACTGGAATCAGAAGAGTCACTGGAATCACTTGAGCTGCATGAGGGACTGGAATCACTAATGCTGCATGCGTCATTAGAGTCACTGTTAGCAGAAGTGGTGTCAGTGGATTGACTGCTATCACCTCCATTGGGGTCATCACCTTGCATTCCTTCATCATAGAACTCGTATTGGTCTGCTTTTTCAGGGAGGTTATCAGCAATACTCTTTACTTTGTCATCATGGAAATTATTACTTCCAGCCCTAAGCAATACAGTATCTCTATTATTTTGATAGTTTTTACCTTCTTTGTCAACACTGTAATTATCATAATGGAACTTATCTTTTTTGCTATATTTCTTATTTCCATCAATATCCTCTACTTTACTAAATTTAGTAGCAGTAATTCTGCCTGGATTAACCCCATTGATGCTTACAGTAACATCAGATTCTTTCATATCATTGTCACCATTGCTATCACCACTGAATTCATCAACATGGTCACTGTTGTTAATTCTCATACCACCTTTGACCAATTCATTCTCTTTGCTATCAGAGTCTTCCTCTGAACTGCTAATAGAATCTTCTTCTGAACTACTTTTACAATCTTCAGTTGAAGTGCTATTAGAACATTCAACTGAACTGCTATTTGAATCTTCATTTGAACTGCTATTAGAATGTTCACCCAAACTGCTATTTGAATCTTCTCCTGAACTGCTACTGGAGTGTTCATCTGAACTGCTGTTTGAATATTCATCTCCACTCCCAGCAGTGCTTTCATCCAGGCTAGGTAGAGTGATGTTATTTCCACGAGAGTAAACCTGAAGTGAAAAATATATACCAACAATCTATGAACAATAATAATTGTAATAGTTAATAGGTGCATTTAAAAATACCAATGTACTGTGTATACCAATAATCTGTTTCAAAGTCATCGATACATTTTATCCTTCATATCCCTAATGGAAAATATGATCCTTCTACCTTAACTTACTGTTTAATTTTTATGAGGAAAAAGAATATTTGTCTTTTCCACTCATGTAAATATTATGTTGGCAACACTTTAGTTTTGAGATTAGTTAGAAGTGGTAGTTTTTGCCCAAAAGAGCCAATTTCCAAAGAGGTATAACTGCAGGGTACAAAAATGAAAAATGTTTATTTTTGTTCCTAGTTTGAAGATAAACTCACATTCCATTTGTTTCCAAACAGTATTTGTTCCAGCAGTGTGATTAAGTGGTGTTGATTTGAAGGCTTCATAAATGTTCCACAAAGCTAAACGCCTATAAGTTTCCCCAATGTACAATTTATTTCATTTCTTGCAGATAATGCAGTTTAATATTCCTTTAGAGGTGCATGTAAAAGGTTCATGGATGCTGAGCGATGATCATCTGTGGGATCAGTCAACACCCGGAAACAAAGGGGATATGAGTTTATCTTAAAACTAGGAACTTTAGAATCTCTTGGAATGAACATTATACTCTGACATAATTACAAACCTCCTAAGGACATTCTCCTATTCTGTTATATATTTATATACTAGCAACGGAATTTGTAGTTTTTTATATTAAATGAATTAATTAAAGGATTACTTTACCTGGCAGATCATTACCTTAATTTGCTTTGATGCAAATTACTCTCGAACCTGTTTATGGCCTTTCACAAACATCTTTATAAATAGAACCCTGAGCTCAGTCTGCCAGTTTGCAGCCGCTTTGTTGTTTTCTACATGGTAATAGAATGTATGACTAAAATAATTTTTTCAGTAACATATTTGGAATGCATTTATGTTACCTCTTCTGCAGGGATTGTACTATTGTTATCATGGTCACCGTTTGCCTGTGGGAAAACATAACATTGGCATCAGTATATGTTTCCGAAGAATGTTTCAGGATACATGGAACTGTACTTTTACATTTTATTCATAACTTCTGTGATTTGTGTGGTGTTAATATCAAACATGAAGATGACTGTACTATGTAAATAGTCTAAATATTTTAAATATTTTTATAATGAAAAGTTGTACATATATATTCACTGAAACCAGTGGTGACAGTTGACAGACAATCATAGCAGTCCTTATCAGAATTAAGCTTGTGCGTACCACTTCGAACCGGTTACGTGTTTCTTTTTAGGACTCTTTTGGAATTTCACATTTGAGGCTGCATAAGAGAACCCGCTGCGCAATTCTCACAGCTCCTCAGAACACAAAGGGCCACACTGACTGAAATAACTAAAATTCGCAATAATGTATTGTAATATGTTAATGTACTGTATGATGCACTTACTGTCCTTTCTTCTAAACTTCTTGACTTTGGATTGTGTGGTAACTTTAAAAAAAAAAAAATACATTGATGTTATTATTGCAGTTTTCACATACTCATTAATTCAGTGTTTTACTGTAGGATTCGGTTTTCTATTTCAGCAGTATTATGTTATATTGTCAAAACACACCCATCAACATATATTACATACAACTGAATATGAATGTGGATGAGGGTTGAGGGTTTATATTGGGGTTAGGGTTAGGCCTAAGTTAATGTAAGAGTTCTCTCTCAAATGTATTTTGTGAGGAAACCATTTGAATAACCACTCAATTTATTGTGTACCTTAAGAGGTTACAAGAGAATGTTATATACACTAATAATATACTTACTGGGAGAGCACAAGCTGCCCTTAATAAGCAGACAAGGAATAATGCAGTCTTCATCTTTACCAGTTATTTCACTGATAGAAAACAAATAACACCATTATTATTATTTTCTTATAAATAACAATCACATATGCATACGCATAACAAACTGGTGATGAAAATCTGAAAGAAACGTTGGTGCTGTACAACAAATCTCACATGCAATCAGTAAAACACTGATGCATCATTTACAAATAATTTTCTACAAATCTTATTAAAATTACCTTGTTACCATTGTTAAAACATATATTATATACAGGTAAGACAGACAGACAGAGAAAAGAGAAATATGTGGGTTGAGGTAAATGTTATCCCAACATATCTTCGTCCCTTCTCTGCTTTTCCATTTCTCTATTGCACAGTAAAAAATGATATTGACACAAAATGTGTTCATGGAGAACCAACAGTTTGTTTTTAGTATAATTAGTTGTAGAAATAATATCAAGTATATAACTATATTCAAGTTGCATGATTATATATAAAGCTTCTTACCTTGCTGTGCTCACCAGCAGTAGTGTGTTAGTTATAATGTGTTTTACTTTGATCCTCCTTGGACAGATTGCTTACTCCCTGAGACCGATGGGGTTTTAAACTCTGCTTCAGGTCGGAAACAACAAATCAGTACGCTGTGATAATGTTATAAGGTGTGACCAACGTTTACTATTGGCTTGCTGAAATCCCACTCATCCATTTGTCATCAAGGTATATTTACTTTAAAATGGCCCTGTTGCCCACAAATGACAGTTTTTTCCTTAATTGACTGTCTTATCAAAGATTTATGCTTTGGGTCCTAATGTATGTTATTACGATAAAAACAGTGTAAGGAGGATATATATTAAACCAATTTTCACCTGCACAACACCATCAGTATAACTGTATCTCCCTCTTAGTAAATATTTACATTGACACACACAGTGCCCATCAAATCTTCCTTTTACAGTTTCACTTCTGACTACTAGAACAGATTGAAAAGATTACATTGTGAGGTCTGAGGTAACCTAACCCTTATAGTTCACTTTTACACAATTTTACACAAGGTTATTAATTGAATAGGTATAAAAAATGTATCAGCTAAAGTGTGAATGCATTGCATTTATCTAACACTTGTTTCTAACTGTTTCTATTACATGTAGACGATGGGGGGTGGGGGCGGGGTATTTATTTGAGTTATGAGGGCCAGCAGCAGGACACAATCAAGCAGGAAGCGGCACTAGTCTGAACTGTTTGCGTTAGGCGAAAACATAATCAGAGTGAGCACTGCGTACATTGCGAAGTTACAGAAAGCATTGATTTTAAACAGTATGCTTAGGGTTACATCATGGTGGTTTTTCGAACACAAAATGCAAATAGTGTTGTTTGTAAAATAAAAATAAAACGCTAGCTCACTGTACTTTTGACACAGGATTATTATTTTTTTATGTAAATGGAAAAGAAAACAACAAACAAACAAAAAAAAAACAACCATATGGCAAATGTTTATTATAGCCTAAACAATGTGTTGCTTTTTTATTTTAAACTACAGTAAAGACGTGGGTACTACACTCTATTGAACTCCAATGGGAAAACAAAAATAAATAAACAAATAAAATGCATATTAACAAAATTCTAAAATAGGCCATCCCAATCTACTACAAAGCCTCTGCATAAAGATGTGTTTTAAGCTTTGATTTAAATGCATTTATTGAGTCAGCTTTACGGATTTCAATTGGAAGATTGTTCCATAATACAGGTGCATAATGATTAAAGGCTCTTCCATCACAAGAGCTGCGTTTTATCATTGTAGTCACCAGGTGCCCAGCGTCAGCAGAGCTCAACTGGTAAAAGCATATTGTTAATGTAAGCAAGGCCATTTCCAGAGACAGCCATAAATGTCATTAATAATAACTCTACTTCAGCGGAAGCCAATGCAAGCGGGCAAGAACAGATGTAATATGTTCAAATGTTTGTGTGCCTGTCAAAATTCGTGCAGCTGTATTCTGAACTGTAAGTGATTGGTTAGTTTACAAGGTAGACCAGCCAATAGAAAAAATATATGTGTTATTTTATAGGAAAACAACATAATTTATTAGTATAGAAATTACATATACTATTACATATTATTAATACTCACGTTTCTTCTGGGCACCCAACAAAAGTGCAAAACATCGGGGCATATACCACTGTATAGTGTTTTTTTTTTTTTTTTTTTTTCTAAACCCTAATTTAAGACTGGCGGTTGTCATGCAGCTCAAGTACAAATTTGATAAATTACAAGATTTAAAAAATGTTATTTATTCGGCCGATAATCACAATTATGGTGATATTTACGCAGACGCTAATCGATAGCTGAAAATGTCATTACTGTGCAAACCTACTGTGCTGTACAAAAAAAAATCACCATGGTACAGCAGTGTGTGTTATTCAGACAGTTCTGTGGAAACTCTTTTTATACTGGACATAGCATCCACGCATTTCTGATCAAGAAGGTGTCTATGGTCAAGTTTGTACAAATAAAGAGAAAAGACTTCAATTAAGCAACTAGTTCTTCAGTTATTTCTTTGTGGAGAGCATTTCTCGGTCGACAGTTTTAAAAATGATGTTCAATTTTCAGTGGGGTTACTGCAAGAAAAATGGGTCTGACCCCACTATTCAACCAATCCCTACAAAGGGCCAACTGAGGTCTGGGAATAAGACAGACAAACCGTTAAGACACGGGTCCATACTTTCCTCCATTTTCAGACATTTGGGAATCTTCATGTCCTGGGTCACTTTAATTTTCGCTGTCACTGTTGTACAAATTCCTGTAACCCGAATACCTGTCGCTGGTATCATTATCCGTTTCTGTGTTGGACTCTATTTCCTCATCTGTCAGGTACTAGAACTGACGTGCTTGGCACTTTCCGTAATTATTGATAAATTTCAGTCATTTTCGTTCTGTATTGATCACCATGAGATGTTTAAAAAAAATAATAAAAAAATGTCAGTAAAAATATCATAGAGCAGGGGTTCTCAGACTTGATCCTGGGGACCCACTCTGTCTGCTGGTTTTCACTCCAACCGAGCTCTCAATTACTTAACTAGACTCTTGAACTAATAATTTGTTTGATTAGACTTTTTACTTGTTTTCAGCTATTAAACAGTTACAGCTCAAGTTAGTTATAAAATGTTATAGCTAACTTGAAATCTGCAACTGTTTAAAAGCTGAAAACAAGTAAAAAAAAGTCTACTTAAGCAAATTATCAGTTAAGTTAAGGGTCTAGTTAAGTAACTGAGAGCTCTGTTGGAATGAAATCCAGCAGACAAAGGGTCCCCAAGACCGAGTTTGTGGACCCCTGATTTAGAGTGCTTGCAACACATAAAAGTGTGTATATAGAGTGCTACTTACACTTTAACATGTGCAAATACACTGGGCTTAATAACTGATCCTTTATTTACTACAGCATTGAGGTTTTTTTTAAACTGCGTAAGAAAAACTGGCAACTGAAAATGTATATTTTCTGCTATAGTGTAGTATGGAGTTTAACTTGTTTATACATTCTCAAAACAATAACATACTGTCCGGTATATTATAATATCACATGTACAGTACATAAAGCATTTATGGGAAAAAGTGGATGTACTTTCTTAAATAAACAGTTATAGACAACAACCTCTAACCATTTAATAACTGTGTGTGGTTAAATAGAATTATATTTGGTCAGAAGGTTATCAGCTTTGGATATGTATCTACATAACAGCAAGTATTGAAGGTTTTTAGTGTTTCTGAAATTCAGAAGCATTAAAAAAAACATAACAATTACCCTTTTATAAAGTACACATTTAGTAGTGGTAGCTACAGACCTTTCCACTAACATATTTAACTCACAAAAGATGTCAAGTTATGTACAATGTTGGCTGTGCAGTATAGTAACAGTAATCAATAAAAAGGTAAAGTAAATGTGTTTTAAAATGAATTTTTTTCAATTAAGGTATCATTGTAGTCTTGTTTCAGGGGTGCAAGTGATACGTGCTTGAAGTAAATTGCTTTGTTTCATGTATAGTGTAAATAAGTACACTGCAAAACCATAACAGTTGTCATAAACCTATTTGCCACAATTTTTTGCTGACTCATCAAACAAAATATCTGTGAATCATTCACTCAGCAGGTGTGAGCATTTTTTCTATGAGCACTGTAATTACTTACAAATATTACAACAAAAGCTATATAATCAAATAGAACTCACACACCAATTTTCTTTACAACCACTTGCCAGGGCACAGTCTTGTGTTTGGAGCTCTAAATTATATATGCAATTATAATGCAATCTTTCTTTGAAAGTACATTTCAAATTTTGGGTCACTGAAGTGTTTCAAATGACAGTTTTGGGGACATTTTGCAGCAACGAACATTATTGTAGAGATACATTTTCCCATGTTATGAATGCCTGACCTTTAAAGTTATGATTGGT